>NW_023425414.1:494723-593104 GCF_014108245.1 Pipistrellus kuhlii | reverse complement strand
TCCCTCCCTCTCCTCGTTTCTCCCCCCCCCCCCCCCAGTGGCCCTCAGGGCCCTCACACAGCCCCAGGGGAGACCAGGCCTTTTCTGAGGGCCTCCTGGGGGGTGGGGCTGGGCAGTGTGAGAACCCCCACTCACCCAAAATGTTGGGGACCACCCTCCCTTTTCTCTGGGGGTCCCCTTCGTCCCATGCTGGGGTGTGTGTGCACAGTAGGGACAGGGAGAGGGAGTGAGGCAGAAACCCAGAGAGAGAGAGACAGACAGACAGACAGCAGGGAGCTGGAGGGTGGCAGAGATGGGCAGACAGGGAGACACAGAGACATGGAGACAGAAGAGCGAGAGAGCGAGAGAGAGAGACAGAGGCAGGGTCACAGCCACAGAGCCACCTACCCTGGGACAGACAGGACAGAGGGAGACAGAGACAGGTCTAGGGGAGGGACGGGGGCAGACTGAGGCTCAGTCCTGCGGTGGCACAGACCCTCCCCCGCCCCGCCCCCCCGGGGCCCTCACCCCTACTCACTCGCTGATGCAGTGGGCAGCCGTGAGCACCCACTGGGGGTCCACCAGGACGCCCCCGCACTCGAAGCGGTTGTAGTGGTACAGGGCCGCCTGCCAGGGCTGGGCATGCTTGCACTCCCAGCCTCCCACGATGCGGGACTGGGCGAGGGGCACGGCGCCTGCGGGGGTGGGGTGGGGTGGGGGGTGCAGGGTCAGGGCGGAGCGGGGTGGCCGCGGGGCGGGGAGGGGAGAGGAAGCGCCGAGGACATGGGCAGGAGGTGCTGGGAACGGCCCAGGATCCTGCAGGCTCCGGGGCTGCGGGCGGGTGGACAGCTGGGCCTGGGCGGGGAGAGGTTCTGCAGAGAGCAGAGCTGACCCCATCTGGTGCGGGCTGGGCTTTTCGGGGCGATGGGGGTGGGGGGGGTGGGTCTCGGGCTGTAGGACCAGAAGCTGGGGGTTTGGAGGGGGGAAACCCAGGCGGAAGGCCCCAGGAGGGTGGCTCAGAGCTGGGCGGAAGGGTCTGAGGGTGGAGCGGCTTCCAGGCTGGTGAAATGATTAGGGATGCATTTTTTTTTTGGGGGGGTGTAGGAGGTTGGGCTTTTGGGGCTTCTGGAGAGGGCATGATTTTGGGGGATCAGGTCTGAGTGGCCAAGAAGAAGCACCTGGGGAAGGTGGGGGTGAGTGGGGTTCCTGGTTGAGAGAATTCGGGGTTCTGGGCCCAAGAGTGGCACACGGGGTCTGGCTGGGAGGGGGCTCCTGTATAGGGTTTGTGGTCTGGTGACCGGGGCATAGCGTTCTAAGAGTGTGTGTGTGTGTGTGTGTGTGTGAGCCCCTTGGACAGGATCAGGGTCAGGACTGGGCTCAAAAGGAGGGAGATGGTCATTCTGGGAAGGGGCGAGTCTGTGGAGCTGGTCACAGTCTGGGGGCCCTGCAGGGGGAGGGATGCCAGGACAGGAATGGAGACAGAGCATAGGGGGCCAAGCAGCTATGGGAATGCAGGGAGGACCCACGGGATGTGGGGTTCTTGGGGGAGGGAGGGGATGGGACAACTGGGCTGGGAAAGCATATGGGATCCTGGGGAGGGGGGTTGTCCCGGAAAGACAGAGCTGGGCAGAGGGTGCAGGGGTTGCAAGGGGGCGGGAAGGCTCAGCTGGAGGGAGGACGGAGCGGCCACAGGGAAGAAACCGGGGTTGGGGGTGCTGGGTGCGGGTCTCGGGGTGCAGCGTGAGTGAACAAAGGGCCAGTCAGAAGACCCCTGTCGGAGGTGTCTGATAGCATCTGGGGGGTCCTGGGAGGATTGGGGGGCACCCAGTGACCTGCTTGAGAGCTGGCAGCTGGAGGGGTAGGATATGGGGACCCGGGAGCCAGACCATGGGGCCACCGAGCTCTGGAGGGGCGAGAGGGGGTGATCAGGGTGCCTGGGTCTGCTGGGATTGGGTGGGGTGGTCCTTGGAAGAGTTGGTGTCCCCCACAGAGCAAGACAGGGATGGCCCAGGATGCCTCCACGGTAGAGGGGCTGGGGGCGGGATCAGAGTGGGGAAGAGCAGAAAGTCCTGGGAGTTGCCCTAACCGGTGTGGCTCAGTGGATAGAGCGTCAGCCTGCGGACTCAAGGGTCCCAGGTTCGATTCCGGTCAAGGGCATGTACCTTGGCTGCGGGCACATCCCCAGTAGGGGATGTGCAGGAGGCAGCTGATCCATGTTTCTCTCTCATTGATGTTTCTAACTCTCTCCCTCTCCCTTCCTCTCTGTAAAAAAAAACAAATCAATAAAATATATATATTAAAAAAAAAGTCCTGGGGGTTCCTGGGAGGCGAGGGGCGAGGACTGGAAAAGGTGAGGAGGAGGAGGAGGAGAGGCTGGGAGAGAGAGGAAGGAGCCTGGGGGTCTGGTCGGGCTGGAGGGGTGCAGGCTGGGGAGCTGGGTGGGAGGGAAAGGACTCCCAGCCCTCCCACCCCTTCCCGGCGGGCTTACCAGTGCCGGCCAGGCACAGAGCAAGGCCCAGGACCAGGAACCACATGGTGGCAGCGGTGTCTGGGGGCAGGCAGGCAGGTGCTGAGCCAGGAGGGCCTCCCCCTGGGAGCCTTTAAAAGCCCCTAGGGCCCCGCCCCTGCCCTGCTGGCACTCCGGTGCCGGCCACCTCCCCCCTCCCTGCCCGCAGAGGGCCGGGAGAATGAGCAGCTGCTGCTCACAGGGCCTGCCTCCATCGCGATTGCGATTGCATGCTGGGAGGGAGCCTTGGCTGGGGGTTGGGGGTGGGGGGTGGGGTGGGGAGGGCGGGGTTGGCTCCCGGGGCCTTGCTCTTGGGGACGGAGCCAGTGAGGATGTCATAGGCAGCAGGACAGACCCGGGCAGAACAAGGACGATGCGCCAGGGACAGAAGGTCACAGGGCCGAAAGCCCGGGCGCCCACCTGACGCCCCACTTCCCGGGTGTAAACTTTCCTCCCTGATAGCATTGCTGGCTGGTGCTGCAGTTTCGACCCCTCACCTGGCCTCCCCCGGGGATAACCACGTCTAGGCCTCCCTCGGTTGTGTCTCAGCTCCAGGCCCAGCATAGCGGCCACACCAGAGAAGGGAGGCCATGGCTGCCCTGAGTCAGGACCAGCTGCCATAACTAATGACTCTTGCCCCCGGGGCCAGCCAATCAGTGGAGACCGGGACCCTGAAAGGACACACCTGGGAGACGGACAGACGCCTGTTCTGCTGAAACCCTCCCCCGAGGCCTCCCCCTGAGACCGCCCACCTGCAGGAGGGAGAGAACAGCCCTTAGGACGGAGGGAGGGCCTCCCTCTGAGGCCCACACCTGCGCCTTCCCCTCCCCCCCATAAGCAGGTGTCTGTGGCTTAGTGGTTAGGAGACCTAACCTCTAAGGGACCGATCCCAGGAAGCTTGCACCCAGGGGAGCAGTGGGCAGCAGCAGCTCGTCCCAGGGCCCCTTTTTCTCTTTAAAAAAAAAAAATTTATTTTTTACAGAGAGGAAGGGAAAAGGATACAGAGCTTGAAACATCGATGAGCGAAACATCGATCAGCTGCCTCTTGCACACCCCCTACTGGGGATGTGCCTGCAACCAAGGTACATGCCTTTGACTGGAATTGAACCTGGGATCCTTCAGTCCGCAGGCAAATGCTCCATCCACTGAGCCACACCGGTGAGGGCTTCTCGTACTTCTTAGTGAGCCAGAGCAGCCCAGCCTGGGCTTCTACTATGCTAAGCCCTTGGTTGTTTTGAGAAGGGTGTTTGCTGTGGCCAATCCATTCATTTTTTTTTAAAATATATATTTTATTTTTTACAGAAAAAAAGAGAGGGGGAGATAGAGAGTTAGAAACATCGATGAGAGAGAATCATCGGTCAGCTGCCTCCTGCACCCCCGCGACTGGGAATGTGGCCGCAAACGTACTTATTCTTGACCATCTAGTGTGTGTGGGGTCCCGGCCGTGGGTCAGAGACAGAGAGTATAATATAATACTTCCCCAGGGCCAGGTCCTGGGGGAATCGGCTCCTGTGAATTTCCCTCTTGAACCCTCTGGCTGAAGCCATAGGAGGAGGGAGACGAAGGCTGAGCCTTTTTTTTTTTCCCTCAAGGCCACACAGCGGATCTCACGTGTGGATGGCACAGAGCCCTGCCTCAGGCCACTTCTCCTCACCCAGGGGTCCATGCGCATTGGGTCTGGGGGCCCCGTCCCGTCTGTGGTCCCCTCATCCCCTTCATCCCCAGAAGAAAGTCACAGAAACTTCCCCAGAGAAACTGGCATCGAACATCAGAGCAGATGAGCCATGGGGCCGTGGACAAATGGGGTTTTGGGGGTGGGGGTGGGGGTGGCTGATTCTGTCCCAGGTCAGGATGGAGCGGCCATGGCGTGTCTGCTCAGTCAGAGACACGGGGGGTGGGGGGTGGGGGGAGGGGGGTGAGGGTGAGGGGAGGGGGTAGGGATGGGAGGCCCCAGTCAGTCAGTTCCTCCGCATGGTGTCCCGGATCCAGTCCATGTATCGGCACACTTTGGTGTAGACCCCAGGCTTGGTGGTGGTGTCGCAGGGGACGTCACCCCAGGACACGATGCCCTGCAGGATGCCCCTGCAGACCAGGGGTCCCCCCGAGTCCCCCTGTGGGGAGAAAGGGAAGCTGGGGGGGGGCGCGAAGCTTCGGCTCTGGGGAGTGTTCCCAGCCCCGTCCTAACCACCCTTCACCATCCCCCACATCGAGATCCACCCCCCCCCCCCCTAACCATCTTCCCTCGATACCACCCAGGTGAACCCAAACCAGCCCCACCCCAAGGCGACCCTACTCAGCCAACCCGCGTCCAGCCCTCACCCGAATCCACCCCAACCCCTAGTCCCGTGGTCGGCAAACTGCGGCTCGCAGGCCACACGCGGCTCTTTGGCCCCTCGAGTGCGGCTCTTCCACAAAACACCACGGCCTGGGCGAGTGTCTATGTTGAAGAAGTGGCGTTAGGAGAAGTTTTACGTTTAAACCATCTGGCTCTCCTAAGAAATGTCCACCGTCGCCCTGTTGCTATTTGGCTGTGTGGACTCCTGAGTTTGCCGACCGCTGCCCTAGCTCTTCCCCATTCCAAACAGGAGAGCAGGCCCACGCCCAGTGTCCTGCCCTTTGCCTCCTACCTCCCATGCCCATGCCTATGCCCCCCAAACCCACCACCCGTGTCTCCCACTCCCATCTCACCCCCATTCTAACTGCCCTTCCTTCTCCACCCCAGACCTACCCCTGGCCTCTTCTCTGACCCCCCCCCCCCCCTCTGCAAACAAGCAAAATGTGACCCTGGCCCCAATCCCAAATGGTGGCCCGGGCTGGGGCCCACGCTGACCTCGCAGGAGTCGGTGCCTCCGCCTTCCACGCCCGCACACACCATGGTGTCCATGAGGTGCCCAGGGTAGTCCTTGCTGCAAGATGCGTCCGAGATGATGCTGATGTTGGCGCAGTGCAGGGTATTCGGGAGGTTCACTGCGGAGAGAAGACAGGGGGCCTTGGGCTGAATCCACACATTTTTTCTTTCCTTTCTTTAAAAAAAAAAAAAAAATATATATATATATATATATATATATATATATATATATATATATATATATATATTGATTTTTACAGAGAGGAAGGGAGAGGAGAGGGTTAGAGAGTTAGAAACGTCGACGAGAGAGAAACATCGATCAACTGCCTCCTGCACACGCCCCACTGGGGATGTGCGCGCAACCCAGGTACATGCCCTTGACCGGAATCGAACCCGGGACCTTTCAGTCCGCAGGCTGAGGCTCTATCCACTGAACCACACTGGATTTCGGCAAATCCACACATTTTTCCAGGCCCTGGTGGTCCTCTGCGCCCAAGAGCCTGCCCTGCCCTGGAGGACAGGGTCCCGGAGGTCTGGGTCCTCGGAGGAGGCCTGACCCCCCCCCCCCCCCCCCCCTCGGCTCCATCCCCACACGCACCTTGGGACTCCGGGCTCCCCGTGGCCTCGGACTCGTAGCCGGACACCAGGCCCCAGCCGGACACCACGCAGGGGTCGCCGGGCCGCGGGCAGCGCGCGGGCAGGGTCGCGGGCCGCACGCGGGGGGACACGCGCGCCGGCCGCGCCAGGCGCAGCAGCATGAGGTCGTTCACGTGCGTGCGCGCCACGTAGCCCGGGTGCGGGATGATGCGGACCACGGTGCGCAGCTGCTCCGTGCCGTCGCGCTTGCGCAGGTTGTGCTCGCCCAGGTGCACTCGCATGTGGCTGTGCGGGCGAGTGGTTAGGGTGCGGGGTGCGGGGAGGAGTAGACAGAAACATAAAAGAGCGGGCAACCTGGGGCCCCGGACCCCTTTGCAATCTAGATATCCTATTGCCCTCCCCCCTAACGCCCCCTAAAGCCCTCAAGCCCCCTTTGGGACCCAGATACCCTATTGCCCTCCCCCTAAAGCTCCAAAGCCAATCGTTCCAGCCCCTTCCCGCCCCCCTTCTCCTAAGGGCACCCCTATTTCCTTCCCACAAAGCATGCACTGGCCTCAGGCTCCAGCTCGCTCTTCTGCAGAGTCAGGATTCTGAGACCCCCTGCCTAGACCCTTCCCCTCACCATGGCCCCGGGGACCCCGAGCCGTGCCTCCTTCCTACCGGGTTTGGCAGTGAGCTGCGGACAGCACCCAGTACGGGGAGACGAGGGAGGCCCCGCAGTTAAAGCGTGCGCGGTCGAAGAGGGCCACCTGCCAGGGCTGGGAGTGGGGCGCGCACTCCTGCCCCTTCAGCACCTTGCCGCTGCTGTTGTCCTGAGCTGCGGGGAGAGGAGGGGGTGCGTGTGTGTCAGAGGCCTTATCTTTTCTTTTTAAAAATTATAGCCCTCACGGGTTTGGCTCAGTGGGTAGAGCACAGGCCTGCGGACAAAAGGGTCCCAGGTTCGTATCAGTCAAGGGCATGCACCTTGGTGGCAGGCACTTCCCCAGTGGGGGGTGTGCAAGAGGTGGCTGATCGATGATTCTCTTTCATCAGTGTTTTTAACTCTCTATCTCTCTCCCTTCCTCTCTGTAAAAATCAATAAAATATATTTAAAAAAATATTTTCCCTAACCAGTTTGGCTCAGTGGATAGAGCGTCGGCCTGCAAACTTGAGTCCCAGGTTCGATTCCGGTCAAGGGCATGTACCTTGGTTGCGGGCACATCCCCAGTGGGGGGTGTGCAGGAGGCAGCTGATCGATGATTCTCTCTTATCGATGTTTCTAACTTTCTATCCCTCTCCCTTCCTCTTTGAAACCAATAAAAAATATTTTAAAAATATATTTTATTGATTTTTTCCAGAGAGGAAGGGAGAGGGAGAGATAAAGACATCAAAGATGAGAGAGAATCAGGGATTGGCTGCCTCCTGCATGCCCCACGCTGAGGATGAAGCCTGCAACCCAGGCCTGTGCCCCCGCCGGAAATAGAACCGTGGCCTTCTGGTTCCTAGGTGGATGCTCAGCCACAGAGCCACGCCAACTGGGTAGTGTCAGAGTTATTTTTCTTGCACCCTGCCCTCACTGTGTGTTTTTCACCTGTGGCCCCCCCCCCCCCCCCATGTTATTGATTTGTAAGCATGGCCTTCTGTCTAGTGCAGTGGTCGGCAAACTGTGGCTCTCGAGCCGCATGCGGCTCTGTGGCCCTTGAGTGTGGCTCTTCCACAAAATACCACGTGCCCTAATTAAGTTAATAACAAAGTACCTCCCTATATATTGTGGTTTACGTTTAAAAAAACGTGGCTCTCTCAAGACCTTGCAGTCGTTGTCCTGTTGATGTTTGGCTTTGTGGATTCACGACTTTGCCGGCCACTGGGCTACCGTTTACAACTTCTGCTGATCTCCTCCAGAACTGTGCCCCCTGTCCCTGGTCCCCACCCAAAGGCCCCTGGGAGAGAGAGACGTCGGTGGGAGAGGAACATCGATCGGCTGCCGCCTGCACACCCCCTACCGGGGATGTGCCCGCAACCAAGGTACATGCCCTTGACCGGAATCGAACCCGGGACCCTTGAGTCCGCAGGTCAGTGCTCTAGGGACGGGGCCAGAGGACGAGACTCCCTCTGTCCCTGGGTGTGGAGAAGGGGCCGTGGATACCGTGAGCGGGCAGGTGGCCATTTGGAACCAGCCATCATTTGTTCAAGGTCGTTGAGCTGTCACAGACGTCAAGCGGATGCAGCCACTCAATACGTGTGACGCGCAGTCTTGGCTGCGGAGCCCGGGCATCTCAGCCAAATGCATTGTGTCATCCATAGAAGGACACGGCAAGACCTCACAAGGTCACGGGCGAGGGAGCGGGCGCCCGGGGCCTTCCGCACGTGAGAGCTGACGCGGACAGCACCGGAAGCTGAAACTCACGTGCACTGACATGAGGTGCAGCCTCGAGAGTCACAGCACAGACCCAGGGGGCTTGGCTCAGTGGAGGGAGCGTCGGCTGTCAGACTTAAAGGCCCGTGGGTTTGTTTCTGGCCAAGGGCATGCGCGCCTCGGTTTGCAGACTCGATCCCCAGCCCCATAGGGGCACGTGCGGGAGGCAACCAATAGATGTGTCTCTCTCACATCGGTGTTTCTCTCTCTGTCTCTTCCCCCACCCCTTCCACTCTCTCTCTAAAAAAAATCATTGGAGCCCTAGCCGGCTTGGCTCAGTGGATAGAGCCGACGGCCTGCGGACTCAAGAGTCTCAGGTTCGATTCCGGTCAAGGGCATGTACATTGGTTGCGGGCACATCCCCAGTAGGGGGTGTGCAGGAGGCAGCTGGTCGATGTTCCTCTCTCATTGGTGTTTCTAACTCTCTATCCCTCTCCCTTCCTCTCTGTAAAAATGCAATAAAAGATATTTTAAAAAAGTCACTGGAGCCTGGCCAGCATGACTCAGTGGTCGAGCGTTGACCTATGAACCAGGAGGTGTTAGTTTGACTCGAGGTCAGGGCACAGGCCTGGGTTGCCGGCTTGATTCCCCTGTGTGGGGTGTGCAGGAGGCAGCCAGCCCATCCATGATTCTCTCTCATCATGGATGTTTCTATCTCTCTCTTCTTCTCCCTTCCTTTCAAAAATAAATAAAAATATAGTAAAAAAAAAAAATCAATGGAAAAATGTCCTTGGGTGGATTAAGAACCACCACAAAATAATAATAAATAAATCTTAAAAAAAAAATTCTCAGCACAGGGGTTCCTATGTGTGTAGGAATGCAGACCGTTAAGATGTGGGCGTGTGTGCCAGCATGTGCGCGCGCGCGCACACACACACACACACACACACACACACACACACACACTAGTCTATAGCAGTGGTCGGCAAACTGAGGCTTGCGAGCCACAGGTGGCTCTTTGTCCCCTTGAGTGTGGCTCTTCCACAAAACACCACGTGCGGGCGCGCACGTACAGTGCGATTGAAACACTTCGTGGCCCATGCGCAGAAGTCGGTTTTTGGCCTGGGCGAATCTATTCTGGAGTGGCTCTAACGCCGAGCCACACTCCAGGGGCCAAAGAGCCGCCTGTGGCTCTGGAGCCCCGGTTTGCCGCCCTGCCCCTGGTCTATAGGGTCATGGTTAAATCCGGAGTGATAGAGTTACACCCCCAGCCTCCCGCCCCGCATCCAAACATATTATCTGTGAGGCTCTGAGCGAATGATTGGACTCTTCTGTGCCTCTGTTTCCTCAGCTGTAAGATGGGATTGTTTAAGGGTTCGATAGGGGTGTGTGTATGTGTGTGTGTGTGTGTGTGTGATGCCTGACGTACTGTGACTGCTTTTTAAAAAATATATATATTTTATTGATTTTTTTAGAGAGAGGAAGGGAGAGAGATAGAGAGCTAGAAACATCAATGAGAGAGAAACACCAACCAGCTGCCTCTTGCACACCCCCCACCGGGGATGTGTCCGCAACCAATGTACATGCCCTTGACCGGAATCGAACCTGGGACCTTTCAGTCCGCAGACTGACGCTCTATCCACTGAGCCAAACCGATTTGGCTACTGTGACTGCTTAATAAATGTTAGTTATTTTAAACAAGGGGTTCATCGCTGAAACCTGTTTGGCTCAGTGGATAGGGTGTCGGCCTGTGGACCGAAAGGTCCCGGGTTCAATTCCGGTCAAGGGCATGTACCTTGGTTGCAGGCACATCCCCGGTACGGAGTGTGCAGGAGGCAGCTAATCGATGTTTCTCTCTCATCGATGTTTCTAACTCTCTATCCCTCTCTGTAAAAAAATCAATAAAATATATTTAATGAA
This sequence comes from Pipistrellus kuhlii, assembly GCF_014108245.1. Taxonomy (NCBI): domain Eukaryota; kingdom Metazoa; phylum Chordata; class Mammalia; order Chiroptera; family Vespertilionidae; genus Pipistrellus; species Pipistrellus kuhlii. Next base: position 582,919 of record NW_023425414.1, on the reverse strand, counting down.
ATAAATAAACCAGGGGTTCAGAGATGCATTCCTGCAGACAGAACGTGTGGACGCCAGATAAGTCAGGTGTATGACCAGGCCCAGGTCAAGATAACCCAGGTCAACACGGTGACTCCTCCCCAAGCCACTCTGTGGAGGCCCAGAGGGCCAACACCAGGACCCCTGGACGGGGTCCTGTCTGGAGGCAGGTCTGGCCACTCAACGTCAAGGACATCGATGTAGCTGGAGACACGGGCCACCAGAATGGGATCTATGTGTCCACGTCTAGGTCAGCCTCCAGGTCGGCTGCTTGGTGTCCAACTTGAACCTGAACCAAGGAAAAGTTCTGGAGGTACAAGGGGGAGCTGTCGCCGAAACCGGGTTGGCTCAGTGGATAGAGCATTGGCCTGCGGACTGAAAGGTCCCGAGTTCGATTCCGGTCAAGGGCATGTACCTTGGTTGCGGGCACATCCCCCGTAGGGGGTGTGCAAGAGGCAGCTGATGGATGATTCTCTCTCATCGATGTTTCTAACTCTCTATCCCTCTCTCTTCCTCTCTGTAAAAAAATCAATAAAATATGCTTTAAAAAAACAAACAAAAAAAGAGTGGCCCAGGGGAGGGTCTGGGAGAGACACTCATCCCAGGTGTGGGGACCAGGCTCACCCACGTGAGCAGGGTCTTGCACTCCCCCTCCCTCCAACAGCTCCATGCACAGGGATGATTCAGGGTCCCGGGACCCTGACCCCTCCTACCCTGGGCACCATGCTTATGCACCTTCAAGGTCACAGCCAGACACACGACGCCACCCGCCCTGGGGCATGCGTGCACAGCCAAGATCAGATGCCCATGCTCTGCCCTCTAAGGGTTGGGCGCTGGGCCAGGAGCCCTGGCAAGGCGGGGAGAACTGGGATGAGGTGGACATGGGACGGGACCGGGGAAGGGTGGTCCGCCCTCCGGAGAAGGGCAGAGGGCGGAACAGCTGGGCACCGAGGCCGCCCCAGGCCGGTCCCAGCCGGAGGAGGCGGGGAGCAGAGAGCACGGACAGGGCCCGAGGGGATGCTGGCAGTGGGGGGGGGGGAGGGGGTGAGGGGAGGCTGGAGGGGCCACCCTGGGGCGAGAGGGTCATGTGTGTGTGCCAGTTCATGGAAGTCCATCCTGGCCTCCCTCGGGGCGGAGGCATCGGGTTACAGCGAAGCCCTTCACGAGTGGTAGACGGTGCGTCAGGCGGTCAGGCGGTCAGGCGCTCTCCTGCCGCCCGCAGGGGGTCACCTTGACCTCCAGGCTGCCCCTCTCTGAGTCCCAGCCCCGTCATCTGCCCAAGGAGGCCCGGGGCCCACCCCAGGGGGATGCTGCCTGGGTCAGAGGGCCCTCCCTCGCATTCCGACAGGCCCTCCTAGTGCCTTCACCTCTGTTGTTCTCCCTGGGGAAACCTGTCACTAAGGGATTTCCCCCCCTCTCCCCAGAACTGAATCCCCCGGGTCTCTGCCACCCCAGGGCGGTGTGTCTGTGGTCATGGGCAGCGAGAGGCCCCAGGAGGCATGGGGACTCCTCAGTGGTCCCTCCCCGCCTTCCTCTCACCCCTCCCACCTCCCCCCAGCGCCTGACAGCTGTCAGATGGAGTGAGGACTCAAAGATATCATCGGCAGGTGGCTGAGGTGGGGCAGGGGAGAGGGGGGGAACCGACGGACCATCTGACTGGTCCGCTGGTTTCTGGGTAAAGGAGGGCCTGGCAGGTTGCAGGGCCCGGAGACGCGCTCGGGATGGGGGCGTTCGGGGAGCACCCCACTCCCACCGACCCCAGCACCTTCCCCGGGTGGGGCCCACCTCCTCACCTGCGGACATCAGCAGGAAGGAAAAGACGAGAAGCCACATCGTGGAGGAGGGGCCCGGGCTCGGCTGATGTCTGGGGAGGAGGAGAGAGGGAACCGGGGTGAGGCTGGCTCCTCCTGTCCCCCATCGGGGACCCCTCAGGACACAGACGAATCCCCCTGCTGCTTAACAAACGTCTTCTCGCCCTGGCCGGTTTGGCTCAGTGGATAGAGCATTGGCCTGCGGTCTGAAAGGTCCCAGGTTCGATTCCGGTCAGGGGTATGTATGTACCTTGGTTGCAAGCACATCCCCAGTGGGGGGTGTGCAGGAGGCAGCTGACAGATGTTTCTCTCATCGATGTTTCTAACTTCCTATCCCTCTCCCTTCATCTCTGTAAAAAAATCAATAAAATATATTAAAAAAGAATAAAGAGCCCTAGCTGGTTTGGCTCAATGGATAGAGCGTTGGCCTGGGGACGTAAGGGTCCCAGGTTCGATTCTGGCCAAGGGCACATGCCTGGGTTTCGGGCTTGATCCCCAGTGGAGGCCATGCAAGAGGCAGCCAATCATTGATGTTTCTATCTCTCCCTCTCCCTTCCTCTCTAAAATCAATAAAATATATTTAAAAAAAAAGAAAAAAGAAAAAAAAGAAACGTCTTCTCACCATCCTCACTCCCCACCCCCATCCCCAGCCTGCTCTTCCCCGGGTATCCCATCTGCCATGGCTCTGCCATCCCTCCAGGCACTGGGATCGACGCCCAGGTGCCCGCACAGCCGGGCAGAGGCGACCGGCCCCCTGGATCTCTCTCTCCCCATCTCCAAGGTCCCGGCTCAGGACACATCCTCTCCCTGGACCCTGTGCCAGGGTCCTCCCCACCCTCCCCGAGTCCGTGTCTCCACTCAGGTTCCCGGCCTAGACCACCCCACAGGGTCTCTCTGCACCTGGGCTTGGCCACGCCCCATTCCTCCTGGCAAGAATCTTCTTTAAAAAAAATACATATATTTTATTGATTTTTTACAGAGAGGAAGAGAGAGGGACAGAGAGTTAGAAACATCGGTGAGAGAGAATCATTGACCAGCCACCTCCTGCACACCTCCTACTGGGGATGCGCCCGCAACCAAGGTACATGCCCTTGACTGGGATCGAACCTGGGACCTTTCAGTCCACAGACTGATTCTCTATCAAATGAGCCAAACCGGTTTCGGCTACAAGTGCTTTCAGGAACATCCTCCAGATTCACTCCAGCCCCCTCCCTGCACCCCCATTCCCCATCCCCCTCCCCCCATTCTCCCACCCCCAGCTCCTTCTTACATTGGTTCAAGGTCAACGCAGACCACCAGTGAAGGACACATGGGCCTATACAGGTGACCTTGACACTAGACTCCCACAGGGTGGTCCCTGTGTGTCTCTTAGACTGTCTCCCCTCGTAGCCTCCCCTTCCATTCCTGTCCGGAGATCTTACCCCCTTCCGATGCTCTGGCAGCATCTGGGGCGGCTTGGACGCCAGGAGAAGGGGAGCAGGCACCTGAATGCCGGAGTTTATAAGCGTGCAGCCCCGCCTGGGCCTGGGGGGAGTGGATGGGTGGGGTGGGGTGGGAGGCGGCCGAGAGTCTCGCCTTTACAGGCTGGACGCCTGGGTGGCTGAGGGGAGTGGGGGGACGAGGCCTAATAAACGTTTATTGGGCTGAAACTTTGGTCTGCGTCTCCGAGGAGGGATGTCCCCGCCACGGGGGAGAGGCAGGATGGCTGGAGTTGAAAACTGGGGGGCGGGGTGGGGGTCAAAATGCAGAGCGGTGGATTCTGGAGCCTGCAACCTGGAGCTGGGGTCTGGAGTGTAGACACTGGATTCTGGAGTCACACTTCCTTCGCCTGGAGTAGGGTTCCGGATCTTGAATTCTGGACTTGGATCTAGATTCGTCTTCACGCTGGATCTCCAGTTCTTAATTCTGGGGACCCCCCCTCCCGCACCCCCCAGTTCTGGATTCTGGATCTCTGATTTCTGCCGTTGGATTCTGAATCTAGTATCTCCCATTCTGGACCTCTGGTTTTGGATCCAGATACCCGGTTCTAGACCTTGAGGTCTAGACGTCTCCGTTTTGGATTCTGGATCTCTCTGGTGGTCCTGGATTCTGGATCCAGATTTCTGGTTGTGGGCCTCTTGACTTTGGTTCTCCTGTTCTGGATTCTGAGTTTTGGGGTCTGGAGCTGGGGATCCATGACCTGGATTCCAGAGTGTGAATCTTGGAGTAAGTCTTGCCTTCTGGAATTTGGGCCGGGCCTTTGAGTGACGTCTCTGGCTTGGGTTCTAGATCTCTGGACTTTGCACCTAGCGTGCAATCTGTACGTCTGGAGTCTAGCATTTGCAACCTAAGACTTGAAGTCCGAAGTCTTCGCTTCTGCTGCCTGAAGTCTGGAACCTGGAGATTTTTGAATTTTGGAGCCTCGATCCTAGAGGCTAGGTCTAGATCCTGAGATTTCCTGGGCTGATGTTGGAGTGTGAAGTCTGGAGATTCAAATCTGCATGGTATAGTTAAGAGGCTGGAAAAAAAAAAGAAAAGAAAAAGAGGCCAGACATAGACCTGGTTGCCATTATTACCGGACTCCTAAAATCTTGACTCTGGAGCATAAATTCAACGATCTGGAGACTGGAGTCTTTACTCTGGATCCTGCAGTCTTTTTACAAATAATATATTTTATTGATTTTCCACAGAGAGAAAGAGAGAAGGATAGAGAGTTAGAAACATCGATGAGAGAGAAACATGGATCAGCTGCCTTCTGCACACTCCCCACTGGGTATATGCCTGCAACCAAGGCACATGCCCCTGACCGGAATCGAACCTGGGACCCTTGAGTCCCCAGGCCAACACTCTATCCACTGAGCCAAACAGGCCAGGGCATGGATCCTGCAGTCTTGATGCTGGTTCTGAGGCTTGAAATCTGGATTCTGCTCTCCGGAGGCTCGGAGATCATCCCTAAGATGACATTCCTCCCAATTTACATTCCTCCTGGAGGCCCCTTCCCATGCCTCAGGCCTCAAGAGGGCCCTGGGCCGTGGCTGGGTCTCTCCTGCCTTGTGTGAGGCACAGAGCGCCGAGGGAGGCCTGACCCCAGAGCACACCCTGACATTACAAGCACGGCCCCTCCCCGAGTCTGGAAAGCCACCCCCTTTATGGGAAGGGGATGCAATCCATCTGGGGGCTGGGTGTGTAGGAGGTCAGTGGCCAGTGTCTAGGGGGCCCTGACCCTCGACTTCCCCGCAGACCATATGGGAGATGGATGGCAGCTGGACCCCCATAAGCAGAGTCCAATGGCTGGCTCGCCGGGAGGGCACTCTGCCTGGCTCCCAGCATGGTGACGTCTGCATCCCCCCTCCCTCCCATCCTGGCCGGTCAGACCTGGGTGATGGGTGGCATTTACCCACATGTCCTTCACCTTAACCGCAGCCCGCGTCTCGCCCTGTACCCTGCTCCTCCTCCTCCTCGCCGGAGTCTCTCATCAACTCGTGGTTCAACCCCCAGCCACACAGGTCTCCTCCGTTTGACCCTGAATGCCTGCCCTGGGCGGCCACCTGGTCCTGGTTCTCTTTCCCCAAACCGGCCTCCTCCCACGCTCCCCATCTTAGGGGCAGCCCCACCGTCCCCCTAGCCAGGTGGTGATCTCTGCTCCCGTCCTTCCAGCCCAGATGTCCCCGGTCTGGCTCCTCCCTGTCCCTGCCTCTCTCTGCCTCCTTCTCTCCCCTCTGTCCCCCTGGGCTTGGCTGCAGCTCAAGGGTCCCCCTATGCTAAGGCGACCAGATTTTAACATTGGTAAAGCGGGACACCATTGATTAAAAATTTGGTCTCTATGGAGCAACAAAAATTTTCATAGAACACAAAAATGGTATTGTAATATATATATTTTTAAAAAATTTCAACATAAGTACAATTTACAAATATAATAGAAAAAAAAATTTACGTAGAGTCGTAAGTGTCACTTTCAAGGCCTGCACTAGACTTTATGCCGCCGCTATAAAATATAAATAATACGGGTACCGTCTACTAAATTCAAGAAAATTTACGTATTTATGAAATAAATAAATAAATTACCTAAATTATCTGAATAGCTGATTTGTAATGACATCACTTGTTTAACTAGCTCACTAGCACGCAGTACGACGTGTATTGTCTGAGAGACAGCTACACAATGTTTTCATCCTTGCCAACCTCCAAAGATGCCACTGTTCATTACGTCCAAACAATGGTGGCCGGATTCTAACACCTGATCAACAATGCGAACTTTGATAAGCAGTTCTCGGCAATCAGTTCTCAACAATGATTTGTTGTTATTCAAGTTTAACATTATAAAATTAACACAAACAATATAAAACTCATATCCTGGCTAAATAGCCACATGGCCGCCGAAAATCGTATATTCCCTTCCCATTCTCCCGCCGTTCCCTCGTGCATTCTTTCCAAAAATGGGGACTTTTTTTTTTTTTTTTAATGCCCTGGGACGGGGGACAAATTGTTAAAAATCAGCGGGATGTCTGGTCACCTTACCCAATGCCCTTGAACCCCCACCGCAGCCTCCTCCCGACCTCCCACCTTCCAGTGCATTCCCTCCCTCCGTCACCAGGTGGCCCCAGAGGGCTGTCTGCACCCAGACCTGCCCGGTCCCTCACCTGCTCACAGCCCCTCGGACTCCTCCCTGCATCGGACAGGTCATTTGAGGTCAGCCTGGCCTTTGAGGTCCTCTGAGGTCCCCCCCTGGAGGGGCCTGGGGGCCCGGACTCCCCGGGCAGGCAGAGGGAGGAGCGGTGAGGAACCTCTCCTGCCTGCTTCCCAGGCTGCTCTGGGGTCCCACCGCCTCTCTGAGGTGGGGACCTGGGACGCCTGCCCAGCACCGCGTGTGTCAGAACCGAGTTCCTAAAGAGCAAAGACCAAGGTTGCTGATGCTTGCTGTTTGCAGGCTGAGCTGAAGCAGCGCAGGGGGCTGAGCGGCCTGCTCGCGGGCTCCCTCTGGCGTCCGTGCGGCGCAGCTGCAGAGGCGAGGGGAGGCAGTGGGCTCCATCCGGGAGCCAGTCCATGGCAATGACCAGGTTGGTAGCAGGGAGGCAGGGAGAGGGGTCTCCTTCTCATTCCTTTGAAGTGAGCCAGCAGAGCCTGCTGACCCAGCACAGGCAGCAGCGAGGCGCCAAGGACAATCCTGTTTTGACCTGAGTAGCTGAGTAGTTACACTCTGCTCCCCAGCCTACCCCATCGCACTCATAGGGGTGACCCCCTCCCACCCATTCCCGCCAAGGCCACCGGAGCCGAGGATGTTCTCTGACCTGTTCCTCTTTCACCCCGGGGCTCCCTGTCCTCCAGTCCCTCAGCCTCCCTCCCTCTGCTGTCCCCAGTATAAACATCTGTATTAATTTCCCATGGCTGCTTTGTGAAAGGACCACACACCTACCAGCTTAAAAACAGCTCCTATCTATTCTCTCCTGGAAGCCAAAGTCCGAAGTGAGTCTCAAAAACAAAAAAGAAGTCAGTCTCGCTGGGCCTAGGCAATGTGGCTCCGCAGTTGAGTGTCGACCGGTGAACCAAGAGGTGACAAGCCCGGGTTTGCAGGCTCAGTCCTCGGTGGTGGGGGTGGGGGTGGGGGGTGTACAGGAAGTAGCAGGGATCGATGCTGATGTTTCTCCCTCATTGATATTTCTATCTCCCTCTCCCTCTCCCTCTATAAAAAACAAACAAAAAATAAATAAAAAAATCAATAAACACATCTTGGTTACTTAATGGAGTAGGTCCCAACACCTTGCTATTAAAAAAAAAAAAGTTACTTGTCCTAACCGGTTTGGCTCAGTGGATAGAGCGTCGGTCCTCAGACTGAAGGGTCCCAGGTTCGATTCCTGTCAAGGGCATGTACGTTGGTTGTGGGCACATCCCCAGTGGGGGGTGTGCAGGAGGCAGCTGATCGATGTTTCTCTCTCACTCACGTTTTAGCTCTCTATCCCTCTCCCCACCTCTCTGTAAAAAAAATAATAAAATATATTAAGAAAAGAAAAGCTAGTCTCACTGGGCTGTCCATCGGGAAGCTCTAGGGAGAATCCATTCTCTGAACGCACAATAATCCGGCCACTCAGTGTATGTCCTACATAATAAAAGGCTAATATGCAAATTGTCTCCTCGACCAGGAGTTTGACTAACAGGCGGGCTGGCCAACTGCCCATGTCCCCTCCCCCTGGCCAGGCTGGCCAGACCCCACCCATGCACAAATTAATGCACCAGGCCTCTAAAATACATATCTATATCTATATCTATATCTATATCTATATCCACATCCACATCCATATCTATATCTATATCTATATCTATATCTATATCTATATCTATATCTATATCTATATCTATATCTATAATATCTATATCTATATCTATATCTATATCTATATCTATATCTATATCTATCTATATCTATATCTATAATATATCTATATCTATATCTATATCTATATATCTATATCTACATCTACATCTACATCTATATCTATATCTATATCTATATCTATATCTATATCTATATCATATCTATATCTATATCTATATCTATAATATATCTATATCTATATCTATATATCTATATCTATATCTATATCTACATCTATATCTATATCTATATCTATATCTATATCTATAATATATCTATATCTATATCTATATCTATAATATATCTATATCTATATCTATAATATATCTATAATATATCTATATCTATATCTATATCTATATCTATATCTATATCTATATCTATAATATATCTATATCTATATATATATCTATAATATATCTATATCTATATCTATATCTATATATCTATATCTATATCTATATCTACATCTATATCTATATCTATATCTATATCTATATCTATATCTATATCTATAATATATCTATATCTATATATATATCTATAATATATCTATATCTATATCTATATCTACATCTACATCTACATCTATATCTATATCTATATCTACATCTATATCTATATCTACATCTATATCTATATCTATATCTATATCTATATCTATATCTATATCTATATCTATATCTATCTATATCTATATCTACACACACACACACACTGAGTGGCCAGATTATTAGGCGTTCAGAGATCACAATAATCTGGCCACTCGTGTATGTAAGTAAGGTCACACCTGTCTGTAACAGTAACTCACTCGGAGCCCTTTGTAATCCCTGCAAACAAAGAGGCTCCAGAAGTATAAATACGAGACGCTTCCTCTATTTTGGGGCTCAGAGACTTCGAAGAGACACCCCCTTCTGGGCCTCGCACAACCAGCGGCTCCCGATTCATCGGCTCACGAAGGCGCCTTGTATCTCCTTCGAAGATTTACGATACAACAGTTTCAGGAGCTGTTGTGCGTTCCTCACGAATGCCAGCTTGCTTCACCTCCTCAGTGTCTGACGAAACAGAAACTGCTGTCCCTCCCACGTTACAGACGAAAGACGGAGGCACAGAGAGGCCACGGCCGTTCCCAAGGCCTCACAGCGAGGCTTGCATGAGCGTCTGTGGGCATTACATCAATCCTAGTTAATTAAAAAGTGTTAGAGCTTTTATTTATTGATTTTAGAGAGAGTGAGGGAGAGAGAGAGAGAGAGAGAGTTAGAGAGAGAGAGAGAGAGAGCGAGAGCGAGGGGAAGGGAGAGAAACATCCATTTTGTTTATTTAAAAAAATATATATATTTAAAAAATATATATTTAAATATATTTTATTGATTTTTTACAGAGAGGAAGGGAGAGATAGAGAGTTAGAAACATCAATGAGAGAGAGTCATCGATCAGCTGCCTCTTGCACACCCCCTACTGGGGATATGCCTGCAACCAAGGTACATGCCCTTGACCGGACTTGAACCCCAGGGCCCTTCAGTCCCCAAGCTGACACTCTATCCATTGAGCCAAACCGGTCCCGGCTTTTAAAATATATTTTATTGATTTTTTACAGAGAGGAAGAGAGAGAGATAGTTAGAAACATCGATGAGAGAGAATCATCGATCAGCTGCCTCCGGCATATACCCTCTGGGGATGTGCCTGCAACCAAGGTACATGCCCTTGACCGGAATCGAACCTGGGACCCTTGAGTCCACAGGCCGATGCTCTGTCCACTGAGCCAAACCAGTTAGGGTTCTAGTTTAATTTTTTGAATGGGTATTATTTCCACATGGTCCAAAAATAGGACATGTCACCCTGGCTGGTGTGGCTCAGCGGTTAGAGCGTCGGCCTGCACACGATAGGGTCGAGGGATTGATTCCAGGTCAAGGTCACAGAACTGGGTTGTAGGTCCCCCCCCCCCCAACCCCTGGGATGGAGTCCCTGGTTGGGGTTCATGCAGGAGGCAACCAATCCATGTGTCTCTCTCCTCCACTTTCTGGAAAACCAATGGGAAAACATATTTCTGGGTGAGGATTAACACACACAAATAGAATATGTGTGTGTGTGTGTGTGTGTGTGTGTGTGTGTGTGTGTCTGTGTGTCGGTGGTAAGACTCCGTTGTGACCTGGTCAGTTCTGTCGTTATCTCTTCTTAAAAGTATAGCAGCCGGCCGAAACCAGTGTGGCTCAGTGGATAGAGCGTCGGCCTGTGGACTGAAAGGTCCCGGGTTCGATCCTGGTCAAGGGCATGTACCTTGGTTGCGGCACATCCCCAGAAGGGGGTGTGCAGGAGGCAGCTGATTGATGTTTCTCTCTCATCGATGTTTCTAACTCTCTAACCCTCTCCCTTCCTCTCTGTAGAAAACCAATAAAATATATTAAAAAAAAATATAACAACTTGACTATGCGTCTCGGTCATCCGCAAGGGTTTTGTTGGATTAAAAAGCAGCTGCTGGGGTTCAGAACGCTAGGTTAACTCTCTAAGATCCTCTCTCCTGCGATAAGCACCGGAGGCCTGCAGTGCTGGCCCTTCCCGGTGTGAGAAACACGCTGGGATGATGACACACGTTATCAAACAATGGTTGGCGTGAACGGGACCGATGATTCATCTGGATGTTGATGGCTGCAAAGCTTGCTTCTGGGAAGTCTTTCAATCCGGGAGCACTCCGTGGGAGGATCCCCCACCTCCCCCAAACCCTGTCCCCAAACCCTGCCAGGGGGCATGTTACTCGTGCTGAGCTGGGGTTTGAACCCAGGCGGCCTGACTCCAGGGGAGAGGAGAGGAGAGGAGAGGGAGAGAAGAGGAGAGGAGGGGAGGGGAGGGGAGGGGAGAGGAGAGGATGGGGAGGGGAGGAGAGAAAGAGAAGGAGAGAGAGGAGAGGGAGGGAGGAGAGAGCGAGAGAAAGGGAGGGGGAAAGAAAGAGAGGGAGGGAGAGAAAGAGAGTGAGAGAGGGGGGAGAGAGAGAGAAGAGAGAGAAAGGGGAGGAGAAAGAGAAAGAGAGAGAAAGAGAGAGGGAAAGAGAGAGAGGGAGGGTGGGGGAGAGAAAGAGAGAAGAGACGAAAGAGAGCAAGGAGAAGAGGAAGAGAGAGAGGGGGAGAGGGAGGAGGGAGAGAGAGAAAGAGATGAGATGGAGGGGGAGGAGCGAAAAAGAGGGGGGGGCGGGAGAGGAGAGAGAGAGAAAGAGAGAGAGGAGGAGGATAGAGACGCGAGAGAGAGACAGCGGAGAGAGGAGAGAGAGAGAGAGAGAGAGAGAGAGAGAGGAGACCACACTTGGTACAATGAAACTTGGTGGCTTATTTCCCTTTTATGTATTTAAAGACCCCTGAGCCCCCTTCGGACGGACATGCATTGGGAGGGAGTGGGAGCGGGCTGGGGAGGGCTGTGTGCCCGCCGGCGGGCGGCCCTGCCAGTTACAGGGCCCGCGTCCCCCGTGGTGAGAGAGCCGGGCAGTGGGCGGGCAGGGTGGGTGCGTGTCTGGCCTCAGGAGGGAGGAGCTCTCTCCCGGCCCAGGTGAGGCCGGGCCTGGAAGGAAGGCAGCCCCGAAGGGCAGGTGCCCTGTGCGTCCCCCCGGGTGGTGCCCAGAGGTCAGATCGCCCTGGCCAGGCTTGTCCGTCCGTCCAGTGCACCCAGAGTGCCCGGTTCGATCCCCGAATGGGCATGTGTGGGAGGCAACCGATGGATGTTTCTCTCTCACACTGGTTTCCTCTCTCTCTCTGTCTCTCTCTGTCTCTCTGTCTCTCTCTCTGTCTCTCTCTCTCTCTCTGTCTCTCTCTCTCTCTCTCCCTCTCCCTCTCTCCACCATCTCTCTTTCCCCCCCTTTCTCTCTATAAAATCAATAAAAACAAAAGTTAGAAGGACGGTTGCCCGAGCCTGGGGGAGGGGAACAGGGATTTCATATTTTACAAGAACAAGAGGAGCAGAAACCGGTGTGGCTCAGTGGATAGAGCGTCCGCCTGGGGACTCAAGGGTCCCGGGTTCGATTCCTGTCAAGGGCACGTACCTGGGTTGCGGGGACATCCCCAGTAGGGGGTGTGCGGGAGGCAGCTGATCGATGTCTCTCTCTCATCGATGTTTCTAACTCTCTATCCCTCTCCCTTCCTCTCTGTAAAAAATCAATATAATATATTTAAAAAAAAAGAAAAAAAAGAGGAGAAAGTTCTGGGGTCCCACTGCAGAGCAGTGTGAGCATAGGTAATGCCACGGAACTGCACATTCCCAGGCAGATAGAAGACAACGTTGGTATCATATACAAACCAGAGGCCCCGTGCACCAAATCGCACCCTGGCAGGGTCCCCAGCGGCTGGCCAGGGCCTCCCTCCCTCCTCCCTCCCTCCTCCCTCCCTCCTCCCTCCCTCCTCCCTCCCTCCTCCTTCCCTCCCCCTGGCCAGCCCCGCCCTCTGGTCGAACTCCCGGAGGAACTGGCATTCGAGGAGACAATTTGCATCCTGTGCCTTTATTTTACAGGCCGTACACTGAGTGGCCAGATGATGATGATCTCTGAACGCCTAATCATCTGGCCACTCAGTGTCTATCCTATATAATAAAAGGCTCATATGCACATGGTCCCCTCAAACAGGAGTGCGACCAGCAGGCAGGCCGGCCGACCGCCCATGTCCCCTCACCCTGGCCAGGCTGGCCAGACCCTATACATGCACGAATTCATGCACTGGGCCTCTAAATACATACATACACACACCCACACACACACACCCACACAGAGTGGCTAGATCATTATGCGTTCAGAGATCATCATAATCTGGCCACTTGGTGTGTATACAGACAGTCCTCAGGTTGGTTACATTGTTTTGTGGTTACCTCACCATCTCCCATTTACTATATATTGTATATATTTTTGCGGGCACATCCCCAATAGGGGGCGCGCAGGAAGCAGCGGACGAGTGTTTCTCTCTCATCGATGTTTCTAACTCTTTATCCTTCTCTCTTCCTCTCTGTAAAAAAATCAATAAAATATACAGAGTTAAAAAAAAAAATACACACAAAAAAACAGATTCAGGATTAGAGAAGCATCGATCAGACCATCGATCAGCCTCAGAGGGAATGGGGTGACGGGGAGAGATCAACCAAAGGCCTTGTGTGCATGCATAGAAGCCTGACAATGGACACCGGCAACAGGGGGTGAGGGCATGAGTGTGGGGTAGGGTGTGGGGGGGATAATGAGGGAATAAGGACACCCAGGTAGCACCTTAATCAATCAATCAATCAAATAATAATAATAATAAAAAAGTAAAATGTTAAGAAGAAGGCTCCCTGGTGCTCGAGCTGTTGACACAGTTGGCGAAACACCCTTCGGTCCAGTTGTGTAAGCCGTGAAACAGTGACTAAGTGTGAAAACTGGCCGACGGCTGTCTCAATTATTATCGGCCGAGGCGGGAGACGGGACGCAGCCCCGAAGCTTTCTCTGGCTGACGGCCTGAGGAGCGTGTGTTAAAACCCTGCAAACACTCAGCACAAAGGAATCCTTGTGAAGGTGTGCGCGCGGTTTCAGTCTTCTGGGCCGGAGGTCCGGGCCTGGTGCTTGGGCAGAGTGGTTGTCTGAAACCCAAGTCCAGACACAGAGCTCCACTGGATGTGAGATGTCACCAGAGGCCCGGTGCACGGCATTCATGCACTGAGGGGGCGGCTGCACCCTCTAGCAGTCAGGGACCCCCAGGGGGATGTCCGCCTGCTGGCTTAGGCCCCATCCCAGTGGATATTCCCAGAGGGGTCCTTAGTGCTGCCTGGGAGCGGGGAGAGGCTTCTGCACTCGCCAGCCAGCCAGCCAGCCAGCTGAGCAGTGCTCCCCTGTGGGATCGCACTGACCACCATGGGGGGCGGCTTCTGTGCTGAGGGTCTGCCCCCTGGTGGCCAGTGTGCATCATAGCGAGTGGTCGACTTCCTGGTCAAGGGGACAATTTGCATATTAGGCTTTTATTATATAGGATATTGATTTCAGGTGTACAGTATAGTGGCCAGACAATCATATGCTTTATTACCCAGTGTCTCCTTCCCCCTCATCCCTCCCCTCCCCAGGCCCCACATTGCCAGCACCCACCGGTTGAAGATGGTACGCGCGTTTTGGACGCCGCTGGCGCCAAATGCCATCCGATGATTCTCTCCTCTCTGCCTTCCTGACTCAGGTGACATGCAGGGTCCCCGCCTCAGCCCCCTCCCACAATCCCCTGTCCTCCTCGCCCCTGCTGGGTTAGTGTGTGATCTGAGGACCTGCAGGAGTGTGAGAACATACGTGAGCCTGTGTGTGCGTGTGCGTGTGTGTGTGCGTGTGTGTGTGTGTGTGTGTGTGTGCGTGCATTGAAAAACCCACCTTCGCCCTGGCTGGTTTGGCTCAGTGGATAGTGCCTCGGCCTGCAGACGGAAGGATCCCGGGTTCGATTCCAGTCAAGGGCACCTGCCCAGGGTTGCAGGCTCGATCCCCAGGCGGGGGCGTGCAGCCGATCTATGATTCTCTCACCATTGATGTTTCTATTTTTCTCTCTCTCCCTCTCCCTTCCTCTCTGAAGTCAATAAAAGTACGTTAAAAAAACACACACACAAAAAACAAACAAACACACCCACTTTGTGGAAACCGGTTTGGCTCAGTGGATAGAGCGTCGGCCTGCGGACTGAAGGGTTCTGGGTTCGAATCTGGTCAAGGGCATGTGCCTTGGTTGTGGGCACATCCCCATTATGGGGTGTGCAAGAGGCAGCTGATGGATGTTTTTCTCTCATCGATGTTTTCTAACTATCTCTCTCTCTCTCTCTGTAAAAAAAAAAAAAAAAAATCAATAAAATATATATATTAAACCTCCCCCCCAAGCCCTCCCCCCACTCACACACACTTTCAGCAACATGGTCAGAGACCAATCCCAGCCTGGACAGTGAGCGGCCTCCGGTCCAGCACGAAGCCGCTCCTGCCACTCCCTCCTCTAAACGGACTAGTGGACTCAAACGCCCTGAAAGCATTTCTGAGAATAACGTGCCCCACCCGGATTGCACAGACTCCGGGCAGAGGCGCGGCCCCACACCCTCCCCCCCTGCGGGGCTGGGGACTCAGGCCCCGCCCACCTCCACCCACAGCCCTGTCCCTCCGTCCTCCAGTCCTCCCTTTCCTGGGACCCCCCACAGCTGCCGGGTGTGAAGTTCCCAACAAGAGTTAAAGCTCTGGCCGGTTTGGCTCAGTGGATAGGGCGTCGGCCTGCGGACTGGAGGGCTCCGGATTCGATTCCAGCCAAGGGCACAGGCCTGGGTTGTGGGCTCAGTTCCCAGTGGGGGGCGTGCAGGAGGCAGCGGATCAGTGATTCTCATCACTGATGTTTCTATCTCTCCCTCTCCCTTCCTCTCTGAAATCAGTAAATATATTATAAAAAAGTTAATGAAGGCATTAAAAAATACTATATATATATTTATTTTTATTTTTAAATATACTTTATTGATTTTTTTACGGAGAGGAAGGGAGAGGAATAGAGAGTTAGAAACATCGATGAGAGAGAAACATCCATCAGCCGCCTCCTACACACCCCCTACTGGGGATGTGCCTGCAACCAAGGTACATGCCCCTGACCGGAATCGAACCCAGGACCTTTCAGTCTGCAGGCCGACGCTCTATTCACTGAGCCAAACCGGTTAGGACAATATATATATTGCTGGTTGCAGGCACATCCCCAGTAGGGGGTGTGCAGGAGGCAGCTGATCGATGTTTCTCTCTCATCCATGTTTGTGGCTCTCTATCCCTCTCTCTTCCTCTCTGTAAGAAATCAATAAAACATATATTAAAAAAAATAAAAAACCCATCAGTCATGTTGGATTCAGGCCCCACCTTCCTCTCCAGTGTGACCTCTTTGTACCTGATTCCATCTGCAAGGACCCCATTCCAAGTAAGGTCCCACTCTGAGGTCCTATACCTTTTTGGGGGACACAGCCAGCCCCCTACATGATGCCCAGGCTCCTCCTGAAGGTGGTGGGACGCCTCTCAGCACCCACCGGGGACAGGTGCGGGGCGGGAGGTAGAGTCGGCCAGGCAGCTCGGCCCCAAGCGAGGTTGGGAGCCCCGCTGGGCCACTCCCCAAGGCTTTCCTTGCGCAATTCTTCCCCTGGCCACACGGGGGCGCCAGAGGAGCAGATGCTGGGTGTCAGTGCCTGGCTGTTAACATTGCTTCTGCCCCAGAGCGCATTGCAGTCAACGCTGAAGGTGCACAGGATCACACACACACACACACACACACACACACACACACACACACACAGAAAGTACACACACAAAGTGCACAGGAACCACAGGCGCCTCTTGTTAAAAATGCACCTCCTCACTCAGTGGGTCTGAGGAGGAGCCGAGAGTGCCGCTTTTATTTATGTACTTATTTATTTTATTGATTAAGGTATTACATATGTGTCCATATCTCCCCATCACCCCTCCACCCCACTCCTATACATGCCCTCACCCCCCCCCTGCTATCTCTGTACATTGATTATGCTTATATGCATGCATACAAGTTTTATGGTTGATCTCGATTTTTAGTTTTTTTTAAAGAAATTTTATTAATTTTTTACAGAGAGGAAGGGAGAGGGATAGAGAGTTAGAAACATCGATGAGAGAGAGACATCGACCAACTGCCTCCTGCACACCCCCTACTGGGGATGTGCCCACAACCAGCGTACGTGCCCTTGACCGGGATCGAACCTGGGACCCTCCAGTCGGCAGGCCAACGCTCTCTATCCACTGAGCCAAGCCGGTCAGGGCATCACTTCCTCTTTTTAAAGCGCCCCAGAGTGCAAGCTCTCTCTATCTCTCTCCTTTTAAATCCGAGTCTGCCTTCAAATCACTCCTAGTCTCTCTTTAAGGCTCTCAGTCTCTCTCTTCCCTCCTCCACCCCCCCATCCCTGCCCCCTCCCAGTCCTCCCTCCCTCCCTCCCACCAGCTCCCACCGCCCTCTCTCCATTCACCATAGGTCCCCGTTCTTCTGCTGGCTCCAGGGCATGGTGGTGCCCGGCGTAGGCTCAGACGCCTACTCATGTTTTTAAAAAAATATGTTTTTATTGATGTTTAGAGAGAGTGGAAGGGAGGGGGAGAAATAGAACCATCAATGAGAGAGAATCATTGATCTTCTCCCTCCTGCTCAGCCCCCATAGGGGGTCGAGCCCACAACCTGGGCTTGTACCGTGATCGGGAATCGAACCCGTGACCTACTGGTGCTTGGGACGCTGCTCAACCACTGAACAACACCGGCTGGGCAGGACTCCTCCTCTCTCTCTCTTTTCAAAAAATATATTTTTATGTATTTCAGAGAGAAAGGGAGGGAGGGAGAGAGAGAGAGAGATTAATGATGAGAGAGAACCATTGATGGGCTGCCTCCTGCACGCCCCCCACTGGGGATGGAGCCTACAGCCCGGGCATGTGCCCTGACCGGGAATCAAACTGTGACCTCCTGGTTCATAGGCTGACGCTCAACCACTGAAGGACACCAGCCAGACAGGACTTCTGCTCACTGGGTTCCCATCCCGGCTCTGCCCGGTGCTAGCTTTCATGCAGACATGGAGCCACATGCACCCCACCTGGCTGCCCCCCAGCCCCCCGGCCGGCTCAGAGACCCCCGGTTGAGAGCCGGAGGCTGGGGCAGGGCCGTGTGAGCTGCCCGGGCCTCGGTCACATGCTGTCCTCACTGTCATCGTGATTGCCAATAGCAGGCGGCCCGGAGCCCCTCCCCACAGCCAACAATGAGATGCTTATCTGGCGGGTGGAATGCACATGGGAATCTCGCCCACACGCAGAGCCGGCCGGCCCCTCCCTGACCTGGGTTTCTGGCCGAGCACCCCGGCCGCGAGGACACTGGGCGGAGGACACCCAGTTTTCTGAGTCACACCCCAGGCACGACACTCATCGCCCGCCCTCAGCGGCGGCCTCTCTCCGATCGGAGCCGACTCTGTGCCTTTCAGGGCGGCGGAGTGTGTGTGTGTGTGTGTGTGTGTGTGTGTGTGAGAGAGAGAGAGAGAGAGAGAGAGAGAGAGAGAAGGTTGGGGAGTGGGGTTTGAAATCAAGGGAGAACCTGCCACAGCTGGGTTAAAGGAAGTATTCATTTCATAAGACAGGGGTATAAAATGGTGTCAGAAGGTGGCAAGGCCCAGCACACACACGCGTGTGCACACGCATACACACACACACACACACACACACACGCACGCACGCACGCACAGCAGCTTCCCTAACGCTGCATGGGGGCCCGGCCCCAGGACACAACCCTTGCAAAGTGTGGCTTGACAATTTTACAATCTTATAGATTTTTTACAGAGAGGAAGGGAGAAGGAAAGAATGTTAGAAACATCCATCAGCTGCCTCCTGTACACCTCCAACCGGGGATGTGCCTGCAACCAAGATGCATGCCCTTGACCGGAATCGAACCCGGGACCTTCAGTTCCAAGGCTTATGCTCTATCCACGGAGCCAAACCAGTCAGAGCTTCAGAGCTGGATTTAAAAAAAAATATTTTGTATTGATTTTAGAGAGGGAGGAAGGGAGAGAGGGAGAGAGCCAGATGTGAGAGATACATCGAATGGTTACCTCCTGCCTGCACCGACTGGGAATAGAACCCAGACCCAGCTATGTGCTCTGACCAGGAAGTGAACCCACGACCTTCTGGGGCACGGGAGGACGCTCCAGCCGCCTGAACCACACTGGCCAGGGCGACAAGCTTATGTTTTCTCTCCCTTTAGACTTAGGAGCAGAGCCTGCACATCAAATGGATCATTATCATTACTGGCTTGTGTTGAAGCTTTCTTTCCTCCCTCCCTCATTCCCTCCCTCCCTTCCTCCTTCTTTCCTTCTTCAAACCCTCCCTCAGCCTCACAGAATGCGTACTGTGGTTCTTATAGGCCTGTAATTTTAATCGGAATTAGATTATACCAGTGGCCGGCAAACCTCGGATGGCAAGCCACACACGGCTCTTTGGCCCCTTGAGTGTGGCTCTACCACAAAATACCACGGCCTGAGCGTGTCTGTGTTGAAGAAGTGACGTTAGAAGAAGTTTACGCTAAAAAAAATCTGGTTCTGTAAAGAAACTTCAATCATTGTCCTGTTGGTATTTGGCTCTGTGGACTCATGAGTTTGCCGACCACTGGATTACACTAATCTCTTATTCTATTTTCTTTTTTTTAAAATCCATAATCTTTTTCTTTTTTTCAATATATTTCTATTGATTTTTTACAGAGAGGAAGAGAGAGGGGCAGAGAGTTAGAAACACTGATGAGAGAGAAACCTCGATCATCTGCCTCCTGCTCACCCCCTACTGGGAATGTGCCCACAACCAAGGTACATGCCTTTGACCAGAATCGAACCCGGGACCTTTAAGTCCACAGGCCGACGCTCTATCCACTGAGCCAAACCGGTTTCTGCCTATTTTCTTTCTTTCTTTTTTTTTTTTTTAAAATATATTTTTATTGATTTCAGAGAGGTAGGAAGAGGGAGACAGAGATAGGAACCTCATTGCTCGGCTGCCTCCTGCACACCCGCTACTGGGGACTGAGCCTGCAACAAGAGCTCAGATCCTTGACCTGGGAATCGAACCCGGGACCCTTCAGTCTGAAGGCTGATGCTCTATCCACTGAGCCATACCATCAGGGACTAAGTCTCTTCCCACACAGTGCTGTGTGTTGAAGACCCATCCACGTTGCTATGACCATGCACCTGCCCCCGGCACCGAACCCCACAAGGACGCCCACACACGTACCCAGCATTCCCCGCGGGACGGAGCGGATGGGCCACCAGCTCCCAGCCTCCACCAAGCACCGGGCCAGGCACCTCCTCCAGCGTGCTTCCCGGTGGGTGTGGAGGACATTCCCTGGGATGGGGAGCCGGGAGAGAGACTGCTGAGTCACAGGGTGTGAGTCACGCTGATGAAATGGAGCCAGATCCTTCCTCAGAATGGGTGGCAGCACAGAAACATTCTTTAAAAAAAAAAAAAAAATTTTATTGATATTTTACAGAGAGGAAGGGAGAGGATAGAGAGCTAGAAACATCAATGAGAGAGAAACATCCACCAGTTGCCTCCTGCACACCCCCCACCGGGGACGTGCCTGCAACCAAGGCACATGCCCTTGACTGGAATCCAACCTGGGACCTTTCAGTCCGCAGACCAACGCTCTACCACTGAGCCAAACCGGTTTCGGTGGCAGAAACATTCTTAAACACTAGAGGCCTGCTGAATTCAGTGGGGTCCCTCGGCCTGGCCTGTGGGATCAGGCCGAAACTGGCTCTCCAACATCCCCCGAGGGGGGTCCCAGATTGCAAGAGGGTGCAGGCCAGGCCGAGGGACCCCACTGGTGCATGATTGGTGCTGGGGAGGGATGTGGGAGATTGGCCAGCGGGGAGGGACTGTGGGAGGGTTCCAGGGCCTGTCTGGGCCTAAATGGGCCGTCAGACATCCCTCTCACAATCCAGGACTGATCACCCCCTAACCACTCCACTGCCAGCCTGATTGATGCCTAACTGCTCCCCTGCCAGCCTGTTTGCCCCTAACTGCCCTCCCCTGCAGGCTGAGTCCCCCCAACTTCCCTCATCTGCCAGCCTGGTCACCCCTAACTGCCCTCCCTTGCAGGCCTGGTCCCTCTCACCTGCCCTCCCCTGCTGGCCATCTGGTGGTGGCCATCTTGTGTCCACATGGGGGCAGCCATCTTGTGTGTTGGAGTGACGATCAATTTGCATATTACTCTTTTATTAGACAGGATAAGTTAGTTTCAGGTGTACAGTATAGTAGTTGGGTATTTATATAATTTACAAAATGTTCACCCCCCACACCTAAGTTTAATCTCCGCCTGGAACCATACGTAACTAGAGGCCCAATGCATGGAATCCTTGCAAAAGTAGGCCTTTGCAGCCGCTGCTGCTTGATCCCTCCCTCACAGCCCTGGGCGGCCGCTTGATCCCTCCCTCACAGCCCTGGGCGGCCGCTCGATCTCTCCCTCACAGCCCTGGGCGGCCGCCTGGACCCCTTCGTCCCAGGAAGGACATCTGGAAGGTCATCTGGAAGGACATATGGTCTGATGAGCTTATTACGCTTTTATTATTATAGATTATTACAATATTATCGACTCTATTTCCCAGGCCTATTTTTCTTTACACCGTGAGCCAGCTTTCCCTAAATCATTTGCTAAGCCTATGGTCTCGACTCCATTGTTCACAGCAGCACAATTTACAACCGCTAAATTTAAATATGCTATTCTATCTATTTTATGTGTGTTGTATAATAGTATATTGAGTTCTCATGGGTCTCTTTCTGAGCTCCTTTTTTTAGAAAAAGAAAAAAAAATCCTCCTCAGAGGATGTGTTTTTATGGACTTTTAGAGAGAGAGAAAGAGAGAGAGAGACACATCGATCGGATGCCTCCCATATGCTCCCTAACAGGGGTCGAACCCGCAACCGGAGTAGGTGTCCTGACCGGGGAATCGAACCTGCCACCCTTTTTCCGGTGCACACACAGGATGATGCTCCAACCAGTGGCACCACACGGCCAGGGCCTGCTCCCCTTTGTATCACCGATCCAGCTGTCCACCCTTTTATTTTTTTAGATCCGTGAGTCGTGCTCTGTAGCACGTCTTCCTATCTCATGAGCAAGAAGCTCCTGTCTTGCACCACCGCAGCCCTGTGTTCTACCAGCTGCCTCGCCCGTGCAGGAAACGCACAGATCTTCTCCGCCCTTCACAGACTCTGTTCCCAGGCCCCCGTCCCCGCTGGCACCCGGGGCCGGCCTCCATCCCGGAGAGACACACACACACAGGAGGAGGAAGTCAAGCCTCCCCGGAAACGCTCTGCACGGGGCCTCCGCTCCGCGTGTCCTCCCGAGAGACTCAGTTTACCCGCCGCCTTCTCCTTCTACAACCAGCGGCCGTAGCCAGATCCCGTGTCCAGCCAGAGGCTGGCAGCCCAAGCCGAGAGCAGGCGCTGAAAGCTGTCGTATCGTAAGCGGGCGAGATACAAGACGCCTTCATGAGCCAATTAATCAGGAGGCGTTTGCTGGGCGTAGCCCCGAAATAGAGGAAGTGTCTCATATTTAGACTTCTCGAGTCTCTTTGTTTGCAGGGATTACAAAGGGCTCGGTGTGAGTTATTGCTGCAGACAGGAGCGACCTTGAGTACGTAATGAGTTAGTGCTTGGCGTAAGAATATGGGGATTATTATCAGTATTGGCTCATATTAGTCTATTACATTGGGTGGTGAGCTTGGAAAGTCAGACAGTTAAGTTTATCTTTCTTTTTAAAAAAAAAATAGATTTTATTGATTTTTTTTTTTTTTTTTTTTTTTTTTTTTTTTTTTTTTTTACAGAGAGAAAGAGAGAGGGATAGAGAGTTAGAAACATCGATGAGAGAAAATCATCAATCAGCTGCCTCTTAAACACCCCCCACTGGGGATGTGCCCACAACCAAGGTATCGATACATGCCCTTGACCAGAATCGAACCTGGGACCTTTCACTCTGTTCACTGAGCCAAACTGGTTTCGGCTATCTTTTTTCTTTTTCTTTTCTTTTTTTAAATATATATTTTATAGATTTTTTTTTTTTACAGAGAGGAAGGGAAAGGGATAGAGAGTTAGAAATATCAGAGAGAGAAACATCCATCAGCTGCCTCCTGCACACCCCCTAATGGGGATGTGCCCACAACCAAGGTACATGCCCTTGACTGGAATTGAACCTGGGACCCTTAATTTCGCTGGCCGACACTCTATTCACTGATCCAAACCGATCTTGGCTTAAGTTTATCTTTTTCTATTTTTTGAACTAAAAACAAAGTCATCCTATATAATAAAAGCCTCATATGCTAAGTCCAGTTTGTCCGGTCATCTGTTCAACCAATCAGAGCGTAATATGCTAATGATATGCGAAGGCCACTCAGCTGCTTGCTATGGCATGCCCTGACCACCGGGAGCAGACACTCAGACAGGTAGATTGGCTTGCTGCTGGGGTCCAGCCGATAGGGACTGAGTGAGATGGGCTGGACCCGCCTTGGAGCCCTTCCGTGGTCTCTCCCCGGCTGGCCAACCTCCCACATCCCTCCCCAGTCCCGAAGGTGCCCTGGTGGGGTCCCTTGGCCTGGCCTGTGCTCTCTCAAAACCCGTGACCCCTAGAGGGATGTCAGAGAGCCAGTTTCGGCCCAATCCTACAGGCCAGGCCGAGGGACCCCACTGGGGCATGGATTCGTGTAGACCCTCCCGCTTCTCAGCAAAACAAAAACTTCCCAGGAAAACCCAGCCACCAGGTTCCAGCTTATAGCTTGCGGCTGAGAACCAGATCATGTGACAGCCCAGGTATATATGTGTGTGTGTGTGTGTGTGTGTGTGTTTGTGTGTGTCTTTAGCTGGGTCATAGGCCCCCTGGAGGGTCATTGGCCTCAGAGGGTAATGCATGAGGAACAGAATGACAACTGCAACTCAAATTTTTAAAAAAATTTCTTTATTGATTATGGCAGGCGTCTTCAAACTACGGCCCGCGGGCCACATGCGGCCCGCAGAGGAGTCTGATCCGGCCTGCCAGGTTTTTTGGGCAGTGAGCGCAGCCGAGGTGTTACAGTAGGAATTAGTAGTTCATATAGTCTGGCCCTCCAGCTCTCTGAGGGACCGTGATCTGGCCCCCACTTTAAAAAGTTTGAAGATGCCTGGATTATGGTATCACATAATTATTGTCCTCACCCCCTCCCCCCCCAATCATTCCCATCCCAAACCCCTCCCCACGCATGCCCATGTTGTCCATGACCACTGGTTAGGCTCATCTGCATGCACACAAGTCCTTTGGTTGATCTCTCCCCCTTGCCCCCTACCTTCCCTCTGGGGTTTGGCGGTCTGATTGCTGCTTCTCTGTCTCCGGGTCTGTTTCTGTTCATCAATGTACGTATGTTGTTCGCCATTTCCCCTAAGATGCGCGAGGTCACGTGACCCAAGGAATTCCCTTATTCTTACAGCGGGCCAGCGCAGCGCAGCGCAGTGGTGGTGGGGGGAGCCCAAGGGCTCCCAGACTGCGAGAGGGTGCAGGCGGGGCTGAGGGACCCTGCCCCCACCCAGTGCACGGATTTTGTGCACCAGGCCTCTAATCTAATATAGACAGCCTCCCTCTCCTTTCTTGTGCCCCATTCTCATTTGATTGGGGTCATCCACACGTTTGCAATTAATACTGAATGTGTTTGTCCGTCTCCTTATGCTCTGTCTTCTCTGCCTGGCGCGTGAGCTCCAAGGGGCAGGAATATTTGCTGTGCTTTGCCCGCTGAGGTGCCCCCAGCCCTTGGGACAGTTCCCGGCACCTGACAGTCAGACACTCGCTCCACATTGGGACAAACGTGGGCAGCAGCCGGAGAGGACCTGGGTCTTGCCTTGGAAATAGCCTCCCAGAGCCAGCCCCGCAGCAGGGAGCGGCTGCCCTGCCCGGGGTCCAGGGAGTTGTGAGAGGCGGGGAGGGTGTGCGGTGGGGGGAAGAAGACCACACACAGAGTCCACTTCTCCTTGGACGCTTTATTTCTGGCCTTTGCAGGCCCCCCCCTGGGAGCCAGCTGCAGAGCTGGGGTCAGTCCCTGGTTGGGGAAGGGAGGCCCTGGAGACTTGGGGGGCTGGAGGTCACATCCTCTACGTCCTCGGGGAAGGATGGGGGAGGGGTTGGGGGGTCTGGAAGGAGCGTGAGGTCGTGCCGGGGGCCTGGGCGGCCTCAGGAGTTGGCGCGGATGGTGTCCCGGATCCACTTGGTGAACATGCAGAGGTTGGTGTAGACGCCGGGCTTGTCGGGCTGCGCGCAGGGGAAGTCGCCCCAGGACACCAGGCCCTGCAGGGTGCCGTTGCAGACCACGGGGCCCCCGGAGTCACCCTGCGGGAGAAGCGCGGAGAAAAGGGGGTGCAGAGAGAAGCAGAGACGTGGGGAGGTGGAGAGAGGGAGACGTAGGCAGAAGGGACAGAGAGAGACAGGGAGGGACAGAGAGGGAGGATGTTAACAGTCCACCCTGCACCCATCTTCTGTCCCTTCCCCCCTCCCCCCCACGGTCTGTCTCTCTCCCATGCATCTCTCGCTGTTTCTCTCACACTCTCCTCCTGCCGCAGAGTACCGTGTTTCTCCCTCTGGACACGCCTTTCTCTCTCCCTTCCTCGCTCCTTACCCTCCCCCGACAGCAATTCTGCTCTTACTGAGGCCTCCTCACTTTATTTATTTATTTTTTAAAATACATTTTTTTTTTTTTTTTTTTTTTTTTTTACAGAGAGGAAGGGAGAGGGAATAGAGAGTTAGAAACATTGATGAGAAAGAAACATGGATCAGCTGCCTCCTGTACATCCTCCCCCCGCCCCCCACACACACCCTGGGGATGTGCCCGTAACCAAGGTACATGCCCTTGACCGGAACCGAACCCTGGACCTTTCAGTCCGCAGGCTGACACCCTTTCCACTGAGCCAAAGGGGTTTCAGCGAGACCTCCTCACTTTTGCCGAGAGGCAGATCTCAGTCCCTGAAAGAGACAGTCTCAGCTTGTTGGCATTGGGGCCGGGCAATTCCTCGCAAGGGGAGGCTGTTCTGTGTGCTGTCAGAGGTCCAGCAGCCCTAGCCGGTTTGGCTCGGTGGATAGAGCATCAGCCTGCGGACTGAAAGGTCCCAGGTTGGATTCCTTCCGGTCAAGGGCATGTACCTTGGTTGCAGGCACATCCCCAGGAGGGGGCGTGCAGGAGGCAGCTGATGTATATTTCTCTCTCATCGATGTTTCTAACTCTCTATCCCTACCCCTTCCTCTCTGTAAAAAAATCAATAAAAAGATATAAAAATAAATAAATAGAAAAGTCCTCATCGAGTGGGTTGTTGCAGGACGTCATATCCTATGGGACCGGTTTCACCTCGGCCTTGAGCCAGCCCCCGTCCATGGGTTTTGTGCTTCTAGAATAACAACAACCTGAACTATCCCAGGAGCTCCTCTCCAAGGCTGCAGGATAAATGCCTGGATACCGGGAGGAGGGGACCCCAACATTCCTCACTGTTACCTTTCCCCCACAGAGCTGGGTAACCATGCATTTTCCCGGTTAACGATCCCGCATCCACATGCAAAAGAAAGATACATCTCCCCATGTTACTCCATATCCAATCCCAGAGAGCCTCACCCCACCCCGATTTCTCCCACCTCCTTCACCCACCACCCATGGGTATCATGCAACCTTCCCTATCTCTTCTGCAATGATGCTAATCTCTCTATATAAAAGCCTAATATGCTAATTGTCCCTCTGACCATTCGACCGGTTGCTATAACGTGCACTGATCACTAGGGGGCAGATGCTCCAACCGATAGGATCGGGACTGGGCGAGACGGGCCAGACACACTCTGGAGCCCTCCCACGGTCCCTTCCTGGCCCCAATCGTGCACTGGTGGGGTCCCTCGGCCTGGCCTGCGCCCTCTTGCAATCCGGGACCCCTCAGGGGATGTCAGAGAGCCAGTTTTGGCCTGATCCCTGCCGGCCAGGCCAAGGGACCCCACGGGTGCACGAATCTGTGTACTGGGCCTCTAGTCATAAAATAACCCCCCAGCCTGCCATCCCCTGGACCATGGTCTCCGTCTTTTGAGATTTTGCTTTGGGTCGGGCTGCTGAGGCTGGATTCTCCATCGCTCCCCGTAATTACCCTCCTATCGTGATACTCGCCACTCTTTCCTGCCTCTCCTTATTTATGTCTTTACGAGTTACGAATGACTTCACGGGGCCTGGCGTCCGTGAAGAGGAAGCCGAAGGCCTGGCCTCTTTCCCTACCAGCTGACACCGTTTCCGGGCAAAGGGCCTTCGCTCCCCACGCCTCTCCATGTCACCTCTCCTGTGGGCTAATTTGTCTCATTTGGCTTTTGGTTTAATATCTCCTGTAGGGTTTCTTTGGATAAATGTGCTGAGCCGTGGCTCCTGGCCTGTTAGGCAGAGCCAGTAACAACAACCCTCCAAGGAGCGAATGGGCTGACTGAGCTAACCACTTCAGCAATTAGCCGCTCTCATTACTGCATTACTCACATTAATAGTGTTGCTATTATTTCTTGCTTTTGGTGGCCAAGCCCACACACACTGGTATGAAAAACAGACTTGTAGTCTGCCAAAACCCCAACAAAACAACCAAACCAAACTATGCAACCCCCCCCCCCCCAAACAAAACAACGAACAGAAGGTGCCAAGCTAAATGGGTTAAAAGGCGGGCATTCAAACCAGATGGGTTTTTCTCTGATACCCACCCCCACCCCCACCCTCTATCCAGGTGTGCTCCTACGGTTCAGGGGGAACAGCACTGAAGCGGGGAGACCCGGGAAGCCGTTGCCATGGTGAGGTTTGTAAAATTTGAGGGAGAGGAGGGGCGGTGAAGAGTTTGATCATGTACATCCTGCTAGGGCCCTGCGTACAGGGAAGGATTCCTGATCGCGGTGTCAGCTACATTTTAGTTTCTGTCACCCTCCATAGACGTAGCTTCCATGAGAACGCAGAGAAACTCTGTTGAGGATCAAGAAATATGGTTGAGCCGAAACCGGTTTGGCTCAATGGATAGAGCATCGGCTTGGGGACTGAAAGGTTCCGGGTTCGGTTCTGGTCAAGGGCATGTACCTTGGTTGCGGGCATATCCCCGGTAGGAGGTGTGCAAGAGGCAGCTGATCGATGACTCTCTCTCATCGATGTTTCTAACTCTCTATCTCTTTCCCTTCCTCTCTGTACAAAATCAATAAAATATATTAAAAAAAAAAGAAAAAAAGAAATATGGTTGAACACTGACCCCACCCACCTCTCCAGCCTCAACTCCTACGGGTCCCCAAACCTCTCCCCCAGACACTGTCCCCAAACACACTGGCTTCTTTCTGTTCTCTGAGTCAGCTGAACTCCTCGCTGCCTCAGGACCTTCGCCCTTTAACCTTCACCAGGCTGGCTCTCCTTTGTGTCACTCAGTCCCTGCTCCTATGCCACCTCTTCCAGGAGGCCCTCCCAAGCCCCCAAGCCCCCCATCCCTTGCTATCATAGAACCATGTTTTATTTTCTGCACAGGCCTTATCAGCCTCTGAAATGACTCTATTTATGCGGTTTCTTGGCCATTTAAAAAAATTTGTTTTTTCTCCTCTAGACCTTTCAACAACTTTGGTATCAATCTTATAAATGATATATAATGTTATATTATATATAATATATATCTTATATACAATATATAACCTTATATATAATATATAACATATATCTTATATATCATATATATTAAACATTCTTTTTTAAAAAAGATTTTTACTGCTGAAACCAGTTTGGCTCAGTGGACAGAGCGTCGGCCTGCGGACTGAAAGGTCCCAGATTCGATTCCGGTCAAGGGCATGTACCTTGGTTGTGAGCACATCCCCAGTAGGGTGTGTGCAAGAGGCAGATGATGGATGTCTCTCTCTCATCGATGTTTCTAACTCTCTATCCCTCTTTCCTTCCTCTCTGTAAAAAATCAATGAAATATATTAAAAAAGATTTTTACTGACTTTTTTCTTTTTTTAGAGAGAGGATGAGAGAAGGAAAGAGAGATGGGGCCGGACATGCCCTGAACCAACCTCCCTCGGTCCCTCCCCGGAGTATTCAGCGTGAGCGGGGTCCCTCCAGCAGGTAGGGTGCCCCAGCCTGGCCTGCAGGGACCGGGTCAAAACCGGCTCTCCGACATCCCCTGAGGGGTCCTGGAGTGGAGAGGGCACTCTGCAAAGTTACTGTCGTACAGAGTGTGAACTGCAAACGCAAGTGTGCAGTACACCAGACGCAGGGCCCACACTGCCCCAGCAACAACATAACCCATGGCCGAAGGTGGAGTCGGGCTCCCTCCTCTCTGGTTTCCGGGGGTGGCACCCAAGAACCGTCGCTTCCAAGTCACTGCAGCTCGGCAGCCCCTGCGCTGAGCGTCTGCCCCCTGGTGGTCAGTGCGCATCATAGTGGCCCGTCGGACAGTCAGACACTGAACCTAGTAGCCTTTTATATCTATAGATGGACAGCGCGGCCCACGGCATGGGCATGGTGGGAGCCGGGGTCCTGGCGGGTTTGGCTGTGGTCGGTTCTCAGCGCTGAGCCAGGCCCCGGGTCTCACAGGCAGCGGCACTCGGACGCCCCAGCTCTCACCTGGCAGGAGTCTCTGCCCGCCTCGTCGCCGGCACAGAACATGGTGTTGTCGATCTGGTTCGGGTAGGCCTGCTTGCACCTCTCGTGGTTCAGCACGGTGATGTTCAGGCACTGGAGGGTCTTGGGGAAGTTCACTGCCGAGCAGAGACGGGCAGGGTGAGTGGTGGGGAGAGGCGGGGAGGGAGGGGGGGGCAGAGTGCTCAGACAGAGACAGGGAGAAGGCGGGCATGCCTGAGCATCGGGAGGGACCTGGAGCCCTGGCTGGTGTGGCCCAGTGGTTGGAGCGGCAACCTGTGCACTGAAGAGTGGTGGGTTGGGTTCCAGGTCAAAGGGCATGTGCCTGGGTTGCAGGTTCGCTCCCAACCCCCAGTTGAGGCAACCAATTGATCTCTCTCTCTCTCTCTCCCTCCCCTCTTCCTTCCTCTCTCTCTCTTCCCCTTCTCCCCCCCCCTCTTTCATCCACGAATGCCGGAAACCAATCACTGTCTCACTGATAGAAAGATGTGGACAGGAAGCCGGGAAGGCTGGTCAACAACCTTAATTGCTCTGACCACTCACGGTTTAGTGGAAACATTGTCAGCTGAAGCAGCCTCCACCTCTGTTTGTCCCATGTTAAGTGTCTGTTATTTCCTGCCTAAGGGCTGTGGGTGTTTCCCACAGCCTCAATAAAAGGAGAGCAAGGCCAGAGCGGGGTGTAGTCCTCCTAGCAGAGGGAGGGCTCCTGCCTGGACCCCAATATTCCCAGACGAAAGCTTTTCTAGTCTCTTTTCATTTGTGTGTGGCCTTCTCCAGAACCTGAACGCTGAACCGCGTGGGACGTGAAAGGGGTTCCCACACGTGAAGAGCGTATACTCAGATGTTACAGTAATCGTAATAAGGACAAAATACAATACAGAATAAGGATTAAAGTGTGGAATTGAAGTGTGATATCTGGAAGTATGGAATGTCACGTAACCAAACTGATAAGCACCCTTGAGTGGCCTGTATGTAGAAAATAGGTAACGTGATCTGTACCCCAAATGTAAGACCGGATAGCAGGGCTCCTGGGACCCGCTGATAAGACACACTGAGGACACATCTGAGCACTGAAGACTCATAAAAAGAGCAAGCTCCACAGAAGATCAGAGATGTTCCTCCTGCTCCTCCACAGAGGGTTGCTCTCCACTTCCCCTGCCTGCACCAGTCAAAGCTCTGCCCGAGCCATGAGCCATCGCAAGAGGCCTTAACTGAAGCCCAGCCACAGCTGCAATGTTCTCCGTGAACCGTGTGTGTGTGTGTGTGTGTGTGTGTGTGTGTGTGTGTGAGTGCGGATCCCCGGGTGGCCTGCCTAGGCTTCTAGAATCCACCGGGACTCTGGCAAATAAACCGTGAGTGATTCATGCACTGTCTGTTTGTCTCCTGTGTAATTTATGCTCGGTGGAATTATTAATTAAGTACCTAGGGTCGTACGTGTCAGATTTCTGGCTGAGGCACCCTACGCCACCTGTGCATATGTCCCTTATGGAATTATTGGGACAATAGATGAGGAGTAACACACACACGCACGCACACGCACGCACACGCACGCACACACAAGGACCTGGACGCTCACCTTGGGGGCTGCTGGTTGTCCCCCAGCCAGACACCAAGCAGCTGGTGCCCACGGCCGGGCAGTGGGAGGAGATGTTGATGGGCCTGACGTTCGGCGACTCCATGATTTTCCGGTTCAGCTTGATGAGCATCAGGTCGTTGGTGTGGCCGGGGCGGGAGAAGCCGGGGTGGGGGATGGACTTGACCCCTCGGAACAGCTGCTGCCCTTGCTCATACACCGGCGACATGGAGCGGTGGCCCAGGCGGATTCGGAAAATCCTGAGGAA
The DNA here is from genome assembly GCF_014108245.1 of Pipistrellus kuhlii. NCBI lineage: Eukaryota > Metazoa > Chordata > Mammalia > Chiroptera > Vespertilionidae > Pipistrellus > Pipistrellus kuhlii. The sequence continues at coordinate 551,781 of NW_023425414.1, read as the reverse complement.
GACGGTGCGGGTTGCCACCAACCCCGACCCTTAGCCCCCTCGCCGAGGCCAACCGCAGCTGCAGACATGGTCCCAACCCCAACCCACCAGCCCGACACCATCTTTACCTCCGACCCCATGCCTGTCCCCACCCCAGCCACATCGCCAACTCATCCCCACCCCATCCCCAACTCCCACCCGAATCCTTTCCCCACACAGAAACCCCAAACCTAACCATCCCCAACCGCCAAGCCAACCGTCTCCACCCCCCACCCATAGCTCTAATCCCCACCCCATCCTCAATCCCGCATCTATCCCCAACTTTATCCAACGCCCTCCCAACGGCCACCCGTTCCGACTCTAGAGCCAACCACCATGCCGTGCCCACCCCAAACCATCAGCAGATACGTGCCCGTCCCCATTCCCAACCCTCGATCACCCCATTCCTAATCCCTTACCCACCTCCAAACCATCAACCTGTTTTGCAGGTTCGCTTCCCATCCCTGTTTGAGGCAACCAATCGATGGTCTCTCTCTCTCTCTCTGTCTCTCTCTGTCTCTCTGTCTCTCTCTGTCTCTCTCTGTCTCTCTCTCTCTCTCTCTCTCTCTCTCCTTCCCTCTGTCTCTCATCCATGAATGCCGGAAACCAATCACTGTCTCACTAATAGAAAGATGTGGACAGGAAACCCCCAAGGCAGGTCAACCTTCCAAATCCACCCCATCCCTAACTCCATCCCCACCCACAACCCTCTCCCCAACTTAACCCTGTCCCTACCCCACTCTTTCCCCCAACTCCATCATACACACACACACACACACACACACACACTGAGTGGCCAGATTATTATGATCTCTGAACGCCTCATAATCTGGCCACTCAGTGTATAGCCTATATAATAAAAGGCTGATATGCAAATTGTTCCCTTGACCAGGAGTTCGACCAGCAGGCAGGTGGGCCAACTTCCCATGTCCCCTCCCCCTGGCCAGGCTGGCTGGACCCCACCCATGCACGAATTCATGCACCGGGCCTCTAAAATATATTATATATTCAGGCCCGGTGCATGAATATATATATATATATTCTGAGTGGCCAGATTATTATGCATTCAGAGATCATAATAATCTGGCCACTCAGTGTATATATATGTATTTATTGATGCCCTGATGGTGAGGATCAGTGGTTGAGTGTCAACCTATAACAGGAGGTCACTGTTAGGATTCCCCGTTAGGGTGCATGACCAGGTTGTGGTCTCAGTCCCCAGTAGGGGCCCTGCCAATAAAAATCAATAAAAATTATATATTTAAAAATTTATTATTATTACTTTTTATTGATTTCCGAGAGGAAGGGAGAGGGAGACAGAGCTAGAAACATCAAGGATGAGAGAGAATCGTGGATCAGCTGCCTCCTGCATGCCACCAGCTGGAACCCAGGCATGTGCCCGTGACCGGAATTGAACCTGGGACCCTTCAGACCTGAGGCCCAGGCTCTCCCCACTGAGCCAACCCGGCTAGGGCTCCGACTCCACCCTTAATCCCATCCCCAACTCTACCTCCTCTTGCTCCCTCAGCCCCCACCCGTCTCCCCAGCCCTTGGCCTCCAGGCCGCCCCCCCAGCCCCGTTGGGGGAGGCCCCACTCACTTCTTGTGGCAGTGGGCGGCCGTGAGGAGCCACTGCGGGGCCACCAGCACCGCCCCGCAGTAGAGCTGGTTGGGTCTCAGCAGCAGCGCGGCCTGCCACGGCTGGGCGTGCTCCTCGCAGTCTGTCCCGTTGACGATGCGGTCGCTGTTTTCCCGGCTGCCCTCCCTGGTCCCGGGTCCGAGGTCCCGGCTGCCCTCCCTGGTCCCAGCTGCCAGGTCCCGGCTGCCCTCCCTGGTCCCGGCTGCCAGGTCCCGGCTGCCCCCAGATGCCCCGGAGGCAGGGGCGTTGCTGCAGGAGGCACCATCATTTGCAAGAACAGGCTCTGGGGGGCAGGAAACAGGAGGGAAGGGGCTCAGAGGTGGAGCTGGGGAAGGGCGCTCACATTGCACGGAGGGGGGGGGGGGGGAGTGGGGCCAGGACTTTAGGGGCGGGACCAGGGAGGGAGGGGGTCCAGGAGTTTAGGGGAGGGGCCAGTGGAGGGCGTGGGACCAGGGTGGGTTTAGGGGCGGGGCCAGGAGTTTAGAGGCGGGGCCAGGAGTTTAGGGTCAGGGTGGGGGGGGAAGGGGGGGGAGGGAGTGGGGCCAGGAGTTTAGGGGCGGGGCCAGGGGGGAGGGAGCGGGGCCAGGAGTTTAGGGTCAGGGCCAGGGGGGAGGGAGAGGGTCCAAGAGTTTAGGGGCGGGGCCAGGGGGGAGGGAGCGAGGCCAGGAGTTTAGGGTCAGGGCCAGGGGGGAGGGAGAGGGTCCAAGAGTTTAGGGGCGGGGCCAGGGGGGAGGGAGCGGGGCCAGGAGTTTAGGGGCGTGGTTAGGGGGAGGGAGGTGGAGCTTGGAGGTCCCTGAGCTGCAGGGAGGGAGCGAGGCTTAGAGTTCAAGGGCAGGGTCCAGGCTCAGGTTGGGAGAGTGGACTTAGGCGAGATCTCGGGATCGCTAGGACTGGTCAGAGGTTTAGTGGGTGGGCAAAACTGGACAATCTCGGGGGTGAGGTCAAGGGTCAGGAGGTGGAGCCCGGGGTGCTCAGGGGGGCGGGGCCTGGGGCTTAGGGTGGGGCCTGGTTTCAAGGAGTGTGGCCAGGCCTCAGGGAATGGGGTCAGGGCTGGAGGCGGCAGAGCCTGGGCGTGGGAAGGGCTTGGCACCGGCCTGGGTGGGGCCAAGGCCAGGGTCACGGGGCAGCTAGACTGCGAAGAGCCGAAGAGCGGGGGAGCAGAGGTGGGGTCGGGCTCTAGGAACTGAGGGCGGAGGTGAAGCGGGAGGAGCTAGGGGCTGAGGGGTGGGCACCACCCAGGGCCCTGACCGTGGGTGTGGCCTGCACGGAGGTGTGGCTGAAGTCAGGGTCAGGGTCAGGGTCAAGGTCAGGGTCAGGGTCAGGGCGCACAGGTGGGCCCCACAGAACCGGGGAGCAAGCTCAGCCTGGGAGCCCCGCGGAGGGGAGAGCAGAGCTGGTTCCAACATAAGGCGCCCCTGAATGCTCCGCCCCCCACAAATCCACAGACACGACACCTCACTCCATCAGCCCCCCAAGCTTTTCCGTTCATGCTGTTGCTGACGACCCAGAGCAGAGAAGCTTCATGCATCCCCCCCCCCAGGAAACTCGCACATACCCCCGAAACACGCACATACCCCCGAAACAACGCACCCCCCCAGGAAACACGCACATACCCCCGAAACACGCACCCCCCCAGGAAACACGCACATACCCCCGAAACACGCACCCCCCCGGGAAACACGCACATACCCCTGAAACACGCACCCCCCCCCCCAGGAAACACGCACCCCCCCCAGGAAACACGCACATACCCCTGAAACACGCACCCCCCCCCGAAACACTCACATACCCCCTCCAGGAAACACGCACCCCCCCCCCCAGGAAACACACACATACCCCCGAAACTCGCACACCCCCTCCAGGAAACACACACATACCCCCGAAACACACACATACCCCCGAAACTCGCACATACCCCCGAAACACGCACCCCCCCCAGGAAATACACATATACCCCCGAAACTCGCACACCCCCTCCAGGAAACACACACATACCCCCGAAACACGCACACTCCCCCAGGAAACACACACATACCCCCGAAACACGCACATACCCCAGAAACACGCACCCCCCCCGGGAAACACGCACATACCCCTGAAACACGCACCCCCCCAGGAAACACGCACATACCCCCGAAACACGCACCCCCCCCCGGAAACACAGACATATCCCCAAAACACGCACCCCCCCCCAGGAAACACAGACATACCCCCGAAACACGCACATACCCCCCGAAACACGCACATACCCCCGAAACACACCCCCCCCCCCAGGAAACATGCACATATCCCCGAAACACGCACATACCCCTGAAACACGCACACCCCCCCCCCCAGGAAACACGCACATACCCCCGAAACACGCACCCCCCCCAGGAAACACACAAATACCCCTGAAACACGCCCCCCCCCCCCCAGGAAACACGCACACAACAGCTGTCACAGACAAGCGCACAGCGTCGCCTCCCGGGACAGCTGCACACACCGCTGCCTCACGGTGCACATGGCCCGGACATACACACTGGGGGGGGCCTCACCTGCTCTCACACCCACGTGTCTCAGTGACACGCCTGCATGTCTCCTATGTGTGCCATGACACCCCGGGCACCATCCGCCTTCACACAGCCACTGTCTCAGAGGGAGGGCAACTCCACACAGAGCTGCACTGGCGCACATACAGCCCGCACACACAGTCACCTGCACAAACACGCAGTCACATACAATCCCCCGCACAAGCACGCAGTAACCTTCAATCACAACACACACACACACAGACATACAGTCACATACAATCATCAGCGCATAGGGCTTTACGCCGTCCAACGGGCCTAAGGGGAGCCACACAAAACCTTGCACCGCCACAGCCACTGCCACTGCCACTGCCACAGCCACAGCCACAGCCACTGCCACAGCCACTGCACTCACACAGGCCGGGCCTGGCGCCAGTCCCTGCAGCCCCCCCCCCCCCCAGGCGCCCCGGGGCCACAGAGTGCCTCCCCCCAGCACCCCTCCGCTCACCTGTCACCCGCAGGAGGAGGGCGGTGAGCAGGGCGCCGACCATCCACGTCCAGGGCGGTCCTGTCCTCGCCATGGTCACTGCGCCTGCCGGGGGGCGGGGAGCGGGGGCCCAGTGAGGAGGGAACCCCATTCTCCTCAGGAATTGGGGGAATCCACCCTGCAGTCTCCCTTGCTGCCCCCTCCCGGCCTCACCTGCACACACAGGATCCTCCTCCCCGCCTCACCTGCACGGGGGTCCCCCTCCCCGCCTCACCTGCACGGGGTCCCCCTCCCCGCCTCCCCTGCACGGGGTCCCCCTCCAAGGCCTCACCTGCGCGCCCCCAGGTCGGAGGGGGTGCGGAGCGGCTCCGGGCTCAGCGCAGAGTCGGGGCCCCGCACCGTCCGCCGCCGCCGCCGCCGCCTCCCCGCTCCCGGTTCCCCGTCTGGTTATAACCACCCACGGCCGCCCGGGGCGCATTCCCGGGCAGTGAGGCGCCCTGGCGGGTCTCAGCAATCACTCCTCCTGCCTCCCCCCCATTCCGCCCCCTAGCACCCCCACCCCACCCAGTCCCCAAGCCACTCCCTGCCTCCCGGCCCGGGGATGGGAATGGGGATGGGGAGGGGTCTGCGCTCCGGGCCAGGCTTCTCTGTCCCGAGCGCCCTCTCTCACCTCCCGGCACCCTTCCAGCCTCCTCTCCGCGCTGCCAACTCTCCTATCGCCCGAATCTCCCTCTCTGCTCCCCTCCCAGTCTCCCCGAGTCTCCTTCGGTGTAAGGTGTCCACAGAGTATTCCTCTTTGCTTCTCTCCCCGCTTCCCCTCCACCTCCTTCCACCCCCACCCGTTGGAAGGATCCAGGTCTCTCTGTGTCTCAACGTGTCTGCTCCTCTGTCCCTCCCCCTCTGCCTGTCTTTCTGTGTCTCTGCATCTTGCTCTTTGTGGCTCCGTGATATCCTCTCTCTCTCTCTCTCTCTCTCTCTCTCTCTCTCTCTCTCTCTCTCTCTCTCTCTCTCTCTCTTTCTCTCTCTCTCTCTCAATGAAATGTCACTTATTAAACAGGCAACAGTTTTTAAAGAATATATATATTTTATTTATTTTGACAGAGAGGAAGGGAGAGGAATAGAGAGTTAGAAACACACCGATCAGCTGCCTCCTGCACACTCCCCACCGGGGATGTGCCCACAACCAAGGTACAAGCCCTTGACCTGAACCGAACCTGAGACCCTCCAGTCTGCAGGCCGGCGCTCTATCCACTGAGCCAAACGGGCTGGGTGGATCCTCTTTCTTTTGAATGCTTTTGAGTACTTGGCTTGTCAAACACCCCTTGGAATTGTCCAGTCTGCTTTTATTTTCCTTTAAAAACGGCTTCCTTGAGGCATACCTGGGGCACCAGAAGCCTTGTGCACGCCCGTGGACAGCGTCCTGACTGCGGGACACACACAAGCCCTATCATCGCCATCGCCAACGCCATCCTGTTCACGGCCCTCTCACGTGTCTGTCTGTGATTCCTGTCTGCCTCTCTCCACCGCTGGGTCTCTGTACCTGTCCTCCCCTGTTCCTCCCCTCTGTGACTCAATCCTCCCTCTCTTTCTCTCTCTCTCTCTGTCTTTCTGTCCCTCAGTCTCCCCAACCCTGCATTTTGGGTCCAGCAGACTCAGGCCACTTTGCCAAGACACCCCTCAACCCCGTCTCCTGCCCTTCACCCTGGTGCCGGGGCTATGGGCAATCCCTCCCTCCGCCCCTCCCTGGCAGGTGAGGTGGCCCAGCTGCTCAGCCAGGCGTGGGTGAGAAAGTTGGGCTGGGCCACCTGAGGCTGAGGGGGCGGGTGGCTCCTGGCCCGTTGGGAAATGGGGCACACTGGGTGGGGAGCCCAAAAGGTGCCTTCTCCCTCCCTGGTCCCTGGTCCCGGGCCATCTGGGGCCGCCTCTGCTGACCTCTCCCTCCATCCGGTCTTTCTGGGTGCCCCCGACTGTGTGCAAGCATCTCTCAGGGTGACGGCGAGGCTCTGTCACCACGAGGAAGGAAGAGCTACGCGCTCACTCATTCAGCACATACATACGTGCTGAGCACCTACTGTGCGTCACACCCATCCGTCCGAGAACCGATGGGCACAGATGCTGGCCTGGCGAAGGTCACCTGCCTTGAAGGGAGACCGTAGCTATCTCCCTCCCTCTGTCTCCAGGCGGGTGTGAGAGCTCTGAGTCTGGCTTAGTACACAGGGGGTAAAATAGGAAAAATAAAATTCTGCCCTGGCCGGTGTGCTCAGTGGATAGAGCGTCAGCCTGCGGCCTGAGGGGCCCCAGGTTCGATTCCGGTCAAGGGCATGTACCTTGGTTGTGGGCACATCCCCAATGGAGCAGGGGTGGTGGTGGTGGTGGTGGTGCAGGAGGCAGCTGATCCATGTTTCTCTCTCATCGATGTTTCTGGCTCTCTATCCCTCTGCCTTCCTTTCTGTAAAAAAAAGTAAAAATAAAATATATTAAAAAAAATAAAATGCTGCCGAAACCGGTTTGGCTCAGTGGATAAAGCATCGGCCTGGGGACTGAAGGGTCCCGGGTTAGATTCCGGTCAAGGGCATGTACATTGGTTGCGAGCACATCCCCGGTGGGGAGTGTGCAGGAGGCAGCTGGTCGATGATTCTCTCTCATCGATGTTTCTGGCTCTCTATCCCTCTCCCTTTCTCTCTGTGAAAAATTAATAAAATATATAAAAAAATAAAAATAAAAATAAAAAAATAAAATGCTGAGGTTTATTTTGATTATTACATGCGTTAAAGTGACACATTCACAACCTAGTCTTTTCTTAGTTTCTTAAGTTGAGCCTGCAAATTAAAAAAAAAAAAATATATATATGGATTTCAGAAGGGAGAGATAGAAACATCAATGATGAGAGAGAATCATTGATTGGCTGCCTTCTGTGCACCCCACACTGAGGATTGAGCCCACAGCCCCTACGTGTGCCCTGACCAGGAATGGAACTGTGATTTCCTGGTTCATAGGTCGACGCTCAACCACTGAGCCACACCAGCTGGGCTCATCCTATATATGTTTTAACACGTTTTTAAAAAGCGTCACCTGAGGATATGTTTTTCATTGATTTTTTTAATCTTTCACTTAAATTTATTTATTTATTTTTTGATTAAGGTATTACATATGTGTCTATATCCCCCCATCGCCCCTCCACCCCACTCCTGTACGTGCCCTCACCCCCCTGCTGTCTCTGTCCATTGGTTATGCTTATTTGCATGCATACAAGTCTTTTGGTTGATCTCGATTTTTATTTTTTTTTAAAGAAATTTTATTAATTTTTTACAGAGAGGAAGGGAGAGGGATAGAGAGTTAGAAACATCGATGAGAGAGAATCATCGATCAGCTACCTCCAGCACACCCGCTACTGGGGATGTGCCCACAGCCAAGGTGCATCCCCTTGACCAGAATCGAACCTGGGATCCTTCAATCCGCAGGCCAATGCTCCATCCACAGAGCCAAATCAGATAGGGCATCAATTTTTACTTTTTAATATATTTTTATAATATATATTTTTTTTGATTAAGAGAGGAAGGGAGAGGTAAAGACTTAGAAACATCAATGATGTGAGAGAATCATTGATCGGCTGCCTCCAGCATGCCCCCCCCCCCCCCCCCCCCCACTGGGATGGAGCCTGCAACTCAAGCATGTGCCCTTCACTGGAATCAAACCTGGGACCTTTCAGTCAACAGGCTGATGCTCTAACCACTGAGAACACCAGCCAGGGCAATGTGGCCACCCATCTATACTAATTTTGATTATTACATGCGTTAAAGTGACACATCCACAACCTAGTCCTTTCTTAGTTTCTTAAGTTGAGCCTGCAAATTAAAAAAAAAAAAAAAAAAAAAAAAAAAAATATATATATATATATATATATATATACACACATATATATATATATACTAATAAAAGGGTACTATACTAATAAAAGGGTAATATGCTAATTAGACTGGGTCAACCAGACATCTTCTAGATATCAGACTTCCTTCTGGACAGGGGGTGACCAGGCCGGCAGGGGGGCAGTTAGGGGGTGACCAGGCCAGGAGGGAGGGGCAGTTAGGGGGTAACCAGGACAGCAGGGGGGGCAGTTAGGGGGTAAGCAGGACAGCAGGGGGTGCAGTTAGAGGGTGGCCAGGCCAGCAGGGAGTCAGTTAGGAGGTGATTAGTCTGGCAGGGAGGCAAGTTAGGGGTGATCAGGCAGGCAGGCGAGTGTTTATGAGTGATCAGGCAGGCAGGCAGGCAGGCAGGCAAGTGGTTAGAAGCCAGCAGTCCTGGATTGCGAGAGAGATGTCCAACTGCTGGTTTAGGCCCCACCCCGAAGGGGTCCCGGATTGGAGAGGGTGCAGGCTGGGCTGAGAGACCCCGTCCCCCATGCACCAATTTCGTGTGCTGGGCCTCTAGTTATCTGTAAGCCTTTGGGCTATCCCTGGAGCCTCTCTAAGCCTCAGCTTCCCTCTCTGTAATTAGGGAACATAATGCTTGCTGTGAGGATTACATGAGTCAGTAGATACGGTCCTTTAGAACAGCATACTGCATGTGCCCAGTGTTTATTGCTATTGTGGCCTGGACATTAATTGGGTTCCTCCTGGTGACCCCTTTATAACTTGCAGAAGGGGTTGGTTAAAGCAGGCCCAGTCCCTTCCCAGGACTCAATATTTCCCTGTCCTCACCTTGTAAAAGTCAACCACCAGCTGAAACTGGTTTGGCTCAGTAAATAGAGCGTTGGTCTGCAGATTGAAAGGCCCTGGGTTTGATTCCGGTCAAGGGCATGTACCTTGGTTGCGGGCACATTCCCAGTGGGGGGTGTGCAGGAGGCAGCTGATGGATGTTTCTCTCTCATCGATGTTTCTAACTCTCTATTCCTCTCCCTTCCTCTCTGTAAAAAAAAAAAAAAAAAAAAAGCCAACAACCACTTCCTATTGCACCCCTTTGAAAACATTTCACATTCTCGCCCTCACGGGTTTGGCTCAGTGAATAGAGCGTCGGCCTGCGGACTGAAGGGTCCCAGGTTCGATTCCGGTCATGGGCATGTACCTTGGTTGCAGGCACATCCTCCGTCGGGGGTGTGCTAGGGGGGCAACTGATCGATGTTTCTCTCTCATCGATGTTTCTAACTCTATCCCTCTCTCTTCCTCTCTGTAAAAGAATCAATAAAATGTATTTTTTTAAAATTTCACATTTCCTTGGCTCTTAAGACGTGTAATGTTTGTTTCTCCAACTCTAAAGCTCTTTGGAGCTGAGGGACTCTGTTCTTCTTATACAGCCCCTCTGTCTTGGGACCACATCTCTCTTCTAGCGAGAATGACATGGGGTTGCCCCAGCTGGTGGCTCAGGGAGTTGAAGAGCCCTCCTGTACCTTGGGAAGGTCGCAGGTTCCATTCCTGGTCAGGGCAGATACCCAGTTGGGGTGTGTACGAGAGGCAACCAACCGATGTTTCTGTCTCACATAGATGATTCTCTCTCTCTCTCTCTCACTTTCTCTCTCTCTCTCTCTCTAAATAAAAATATATCCTTGGGTGAGAATTAAAAAAAAAAAAATATATATATATAGAGAGAGAGATAGAATTGATTTTGAATGTCCCCTATGGTTCAGTCACTTAGTTTAATAACTTCCAATCTCATTCCACTCTGGGCAAAATAGGGTTGTCTTCAATATGTGTAAAACAAATGGATTATCATTTCTTTTTTTTTTTTTAAATTTCTTTATTGATTTAGGTATCACATATTTGTCCTCATCCCCCCATTCCCATCCCAAACCCCTCCCCACGCATGCCCCCACTCCCCTGTTGTCCGTGACCACTGGTTAGGCTCATATGTATGCACATAAGTCCTTTAGCTGATCTCTCCCTCTTACCCCACCCTTCCCTCTGAGGTTTGGCAGTCTCATTGATGCTTACCTGCCTCTGAGTCTGGTTTTTTTTTTTTTCCGCTCTATCCACTGAGCCAAACTGGTCCCAGCTCTGAGTCTGTTTTTGTTCATCTGTTTATGCTGGTCATTATTTCCCCTAGATGAGTGAGATCATGTGATACTAAAAATACACTTATAGGAATAAAAAATGAGACAAGCGATAACCACCATTTGTCCACCATCCAGAACTGAAATACCATGGCTGACATGTACACACAAGGAACTGTTTGACATTGAAATTGGGCCTCAAAAGAACCGGTGGCCCAGAAAGAAACTCACTACAGACTGATGCATTTGCCTCTCAGCATAACCAGTATGGCTTGTCTCATTTTGGGTTCTTTTAAGTGTATTTCTAGTATCACTTGAATTATCGTTTCTTTTTTTTAAAATATGTTTTATTGATTTTTTTACAGAGTGGAAGGGAGAGAAATAGAGAGCTAGAAACATCGATGGGAGAGAAACATCGATCAGCTGCTTCCTGCACACCCCCCACTGGGGATGTGCCCTTGACCGGAATCAAACCCGGGACCTTTCAGTCCGCAGGCCGACGCTCTATCTACTGAGCCAAACCGGTTAGGGCAATGAATTATCATTTCTCATACTCTCTTTGTTCCTGAGTATTTCTCCGCTCCTCACCCCAGCCCCATGCAGGGACTATTTCAACATAAAATTATATTTGTCTATTGATTTCCAAGAGGAAGGGGGAGGGAGATAGACATCAATGATGAGAGAGGGTCATTGATTGGCCGCCTCCAGTGCCTCTCTCTGGGGTGCTACCACCTGTCCCACTCATATCCTGGGAGGACATGTGACATACGTGTTGGTTTGTCTTCCTCAGAGATGCGGCCGCGGAGGGTGTAAGAGAAGGACGCTTCCCTGAGGACAGGTCTGGGCCTGGGGTTGGGGACAGAGGGGTGTACACCGATGGGGTCATGCATGGTGGGGGTTGATGGATTCCCCAGAGAGCATGGGAAGCCTGGGCCCTCACTCAGCTCTGTTTGTCTGCTCCCCTCATTTTTAAAAAAATACATTTTATTGCTGAAACCAGTTTGGCTCAGTGGATAGAGCGTCGGCCTGCGGACTGAAGGGTCCCATTTCGATCCCGGTCAGGGGCATGTACCATGGTTTCGGGCTCATCCCCAGTGGGGGGTATGTGGGGGTGGGGGGTTACAGCTGATCGATGTTTCTAACTCTCTATCCCTCTCCCTTCCTCTCTGTAAAAAAAATCAATTATATATATATATATATATATATATATATATATATATATATATATATATATATATATTTACAGAGAGGAAGAGAGAGAGGGGGACAGAGAGTTAGAAACATCAATCAGCTGCTTCCTCCATGCCCCTCCCTGGGGATGTGCCCACAACCAAGGTACATGCCCTTGACCAGGATCGAACCTGGGACCGTTCAGTCCGCATGCCGACTCTCTATTCACGGAGCCACACTGGTTTCGGCTCCCCTCATATTTTTGAGGGCCTCCTCCTCCCTGCCCGTTCCCCCCACCTCAAAAGCACCCCCGTGAGATTGTTCCAATACCCAGATCTGACCCCGTCCTTCCTCCTCTCAGGGCCCTCAGGGCCAAGGCCCACGTCTTCCGCTGGGCATTCAAGGCCTGGCACCGTCTCTCATGGACCCTGGAGGATGACCCGCCCAATTCCGTGAGGCTGCTTAAAAGAACTGAGCATAGCTGGGTCCCGGGGCAGCAGAAAAGCAAAACGTGTCACCAGCAATGACACATACTCTTTTTTTTTTTTTAAAATATATTTTATTGCTTTTTTACAGAGAGGAAGGGAGAGGGATAGAAAGTTAGAAACATTGATGAGAGAGAAACATCGACCAGCTGCCTCTTGCACACCCTCTACTGGGGATGTGCCCACAACCAATATACATGCTCTTGATCGGAATCGAACCCAGAAGCCTTCAGTCTGCAAGTGGACGCTCTATCCACTGAGCCACACCGGTTTCAGCAACATTTACTCTTTATTCAGCAGGCAGGCCCCGGTGCCCGCGTTTCCCGAGTTCGAGACCTTGAACCCTCCCAGCTGCGGCCCCTGAGTTACGTGGAGCGTACTGTTATCATCCTGTTTCTGTAAGGGTAGCAAGAGAAAGAGCTGGGATTCCACTTGGGATCGGGTTTCTCCAGGCGTGTGACTACCCCTCTTCCGGGAGACAACATGCCCCTGGGATGATCCGGAGGGACGGATGCTCAGAAGCGGGGTTCCTTTTTTCTCTTAGTGGTGGGGGCAAGACCTCAGCCTGGGTCACCCCCAGCCCCAGGGACGGGGTTGGGGTCAAACCAGGCAGAAGGAAGCGTTAAGGATTGACTCTGGACAGGAGCGGGAGGAGGAGGTGTGGTCTTGATCAGAGATATTTTAGAGGCGGTGAGTAGGGGCTGAGGTCAAGGGTTGGATGCCACCTTTGAGAAGGCGTTGGCCCAAATGGTTCTCCGGACCCACTGGTTATATCTGCAGACGTTGGTGTAGACCCCCGGCTTCTCCTTGGATCCGCAGGGGACGTTGCCCCAGGATACCAGGCCTCGGAGATGGTCTCCACACACCAGGGGGCCCCCGGAATCGCCCTTCGGGGGGGGAAAAAGGGAGAGTCAGTAATACAGGGAGAGAAAGACAGGGAAACGGGAGTGGACTCGGACATGTAGAAAGGGAGAGACACCCAGAGATGGAGAGAAATACTCGGGGACAGACATACACACACACACACACACACACACACACACACAGTCACACACAGGGAAATAGAGACACCGAGGGAAACTCAGGAGCACGGAGAAACAGACACAGAGAGAAAGAGAAAGAAAAAGAAATAACCCTTGCTAGTTTGGCTCAGTGGATAGAGCATTGGTTGGCCTGTGGACTGAAGGGTCCCGGGTTCGATTCCAGACAAGGGTGCATGCCTGGGTTGTGGGCTTGATCCCCAGTGTGTCGCATGCAGGAGGCAGCCAATCAATGATTCTCTCTCATCATTGATGTTTCTCTCTCTCTCTCCCTTTCTCTTCCTCTCTGATATCAATAATATATTCTATATACTAAAACCCTAATATGCAAAAATGACCAAACGGTGGAAAGACCGATTGCTATGACTCACCATGACCACCAGGGGGCAGATGCTCAGTGCAGGAGCTGCCCTCATTGCTCACACCTGGTGAGCGCAGAGCGGGTGGTGGGAGCCACTCCTGCCTCTGCTGCAGGCCACCAGTAAGGGGTGAGCAGTCCTGCTATGTGGGAGCCCTGGACCACGAGAGGGATGTCTGACTGCTGGCAGGGATCGGGCCTAAGCCTGGAGTCAGACATCCCTGAGGGGTCCCAGACTGTGAGAGGGTGCAGTCTAGGCTGAGGAACCCATGCATCGTTCAGTGCATGAATCTTATGCACTGGGCCTCTAGTGTATATACACACTGAGTGGCCAGATTATTATGACCTCTGAAAGCATAATAATCTCACCCCTCACTATATATATATATATAGTGAGGGGTGAGATTATATATATATATATATATATATATATATATATATATATATATATATATATGTAAACACCCAGTGCATAAATTCATGCATGGGTGGGGTCTGGCCAGCCTGTCCAAAGGGAGGGGACATGGGCAATTGGCCTGCCTGCTGTTTGAACTCCTGGTCAAGGGGTTTTATTTGCATATTAACTTTTTATTATATAGGATATACAATTTGCATATTAGCCTTTTATTATATAGGATATATGATTTGCATATTAGCCTTTTATTATATAGAATACACACTGAATGGCCAGATTATTACGTGTTCAGAGCTCATCATAGTCTGGATACTCAGTGTATATACAGTATATATATATATGTGTGTGTGTGTGCGTGTGTGTGTGTGTGTGTGTGTGTATGAAAAAGAATAAAGGTTAAGAACAGAACAGAATCCAACAGGTGGAGGGACAGAGGAAGGCAGAGAGAGATGTCCTTTCTCTTCACTGTGTCACCCAATTCACTGTGTATTATTCATCTTCTCCTTGGCTGGCTCAGGTCCTTCAAAGCTAAGTTTTGGAATAAGGTGGAGAGACTCAGTGGACCACAGTGGAGGAAACCCAAGTGAAAGGTATTTGGGGATGGAGCCCCTTCTCTCCCCAGCTAGGGTCCCCCTCCAGCGTGGCCGTGTCTGAGCAGGACCTGTGGGCTCTGTTTGAGGAAGGACATGCCCTCATGCCATCTGCCTCTTTATGGTGTCTCTCTGGTTCTTGCTCTCTCCCTCTCCATCTCCATCCCTGGTGGCATTTCCCGTCTTTGCTGGATGTGTCTCTGAGTGTGAATTACGTCTCTCACCCTTTTCTTTTATATATATATATATATATATATATATATATATATATATATATATATATATAAAAATAATTTTTTGCCCTAACCAGTTTGGCTCAATGGATAGAGCGTCGGCCTGCGGACTGAAGGGTCCCAGGTTCGATTCCGGTCAAGGGCATGCATCTTGGTTGCAGGCACATCCCCAGTGGAGAGTGTGCAGGAGGCAGCTGATCAATGTTTCTCTCTCATTCATGTTTCTGACTCTATCCCTCTCTCTTCTACTTTGTAAAAATGCAATAAAAAATATTTTTTATTGATTTCAGAAAGGAAGGGAGAGAGAGATAGAAACATCAATGATGAGAGAGAATCATTGATTGGTTGCCTCCTGCACGCCTCCACCAGGGGACCGAGCCCACAACCCGGGCATGTGCCCTTGACCGGAATCAAACCTGGGACCCTTCAGTCTGCAGGCCGGCGCTCTATCCACTGAGCCAAACCAGCCAGGGCTCTCTCACCCTTTTCATGCCTCAACGTCTCTGTAAAGCCCAGTTAAGGTCTCTGTGTGTGTCTCTCCCTTCCTGTCTCTGTCTGTGTTTTCGTGTCTCTGTCCTTTGCTGTGTAACTGGCGGGTCCCGCCATGGGCCTCACCTGGCAGGAATCCTTCCCGTACTTCTCGTCCCCGGCACACACCATGTTCTCGGTGATCTGGCCGGGGTAGGCCCGCTCACAGTCCTCACGAGGTACCAGGTGGACATCTGCACACTGGATGGTGTTAGGAAACACACCTGATGAGAGAGAGAGAGAGAGAGAGAGAGAGACAGTGGCTCACTTCAGGAGCCATCCTTCCCACATCTTCCCCAGCTACCATCCGAGCCCTATCAGCCCTACCATTCCTCCCTCCTCTGCTGGCCCCCATCCCGCACTGGTTCCCTTCTCCCCATTTGTCTCTTGTTCTTAAAACCCATCGCCATTGGCCTTGACTCTTGATAGGTCCCTCATTATGCCACTCTTCCCTCCCGTTGGCTTGTCTTCCTCATCAGTCCCTCCCTTTTCCAGGAGTCCTCATTTCCTGTCGACTTTTCCTTTCTTTCTAGGTCCTGCCTCCGCTTCTCTCTCCTCCACGGGTCCCACCTTCTCCAGTAGTTCCAGCTGACCTCCAGAAGCTTCCTCTATGAGTGACTGCCCCTGTCACACTCCTTTGTCCTTCACTGGACCATTCTTGCTCATTGGTTCATCCTGGTTGGTCATCACTGGACCATTAGACATTTCCTAACTGGACCCTTCTTTGCCCATTGGCTCTCCCTTCCTATTGGCCCTTCATCCAATGGTCCACCCACCTCCCTCATTGGTCCTTTCCTACATGGCTCTCCCTTCCTATTGGCCCTACATCCAATGGTCCATCTCCCTCATTGGTCCTTTCCTAAATGGCTCTACCTTTCCGTTGGCCCTTCATCCAATAGGGGACCTTCTTTTTTGGCCCTTCACTTACAGGTCAATGGTTCCCGCTGATTTACTGGACTTCTTTTTTCTTCTAGTGACTCTGTTAGACTATTCACTCTTCCCCCATGGTCCCGCCCCCATTAGCTCTCTCTGGCCATCCACTCTGTCAATTCACACCCTTCAGCTGGCTCTCCTGCCTTATTCATCTCTTTTCTTCCATTAGTCCCTCCTCCACTTACCCCTTCTTGATCATCAGTGCAGCCTGATTGGTCCCTTTAGACAACTGGACTCTTTTCCGATTGGCGTCTCCCCATTGGTCCTCCTCCTCCTCACTGACCCATCACCTTATGGCCCACCCAGCCATTACCATTCACCCACTGGTCTACTTTCTCCCACTGGCTATTCACTCATTTAGCCCAACTTCCATATTTGTCTTCCCTCCGCTTTGACCTTTCACCCAGCGACACACTGCCCCATGGGTCCTCACCATGGGACCACCTTCACCTTTGACCCTCCCCCCTTTGGCCCACTGGCCCGCCTCCCCATTGTCCCTGTCTTACTGACCACTGGCAGTCTTGCCCCAGCCCAGGATCTGGCAGCTGGTGCGGTTGGCCGAGCAGTCCCTCTCCAGGGCCAGGGGCCGGATGCGGTCCGAGATGTTGGCCGGGTGCTTCAGGCGTAGTAGCATGATGTCCTGGTCGTGTGTGCCGGCGTTGAAGCCAGGGTGGACCACGGTCTGGACCACCGAGCTCTGCTCCTGGAAGCTCTCTCGCTCGTAAATGTTGTGCTTCCCCAGGTAGACCTGTAGGTTCCTGGGAAAGAGGAGAAGGGCGGGGTTGCACCTGGAACCTCTGGGCAGAGGCTGAGACTCCAGATGGGGTGGTGATGGGACGGGGGGCAGCCTGGTGCCCCAGGAACTATCTGGCCTGTTTCCTTCCATCTTCCCAGCTCAGCAAAGGAGGATGCTATCCTTCCAGCATAAATTTGGAGACTTCTTCTTCTTCTTCTTCTTCTTCTTCTTCTTCTTCTTCTTTTTTTTTTTTAATATATTTTTTACAGAGAGGAAGGGAGAGGGATAGAGAGCCAGAAACATTGATGAGAGAGAAACATCGATCAGCTGCCTCCTGCACACCCCCTACTGGGGATGTGCCTGCAACCAAGGTATGTGCCCTTGACCGGAATCAAACCTGGGACCCTTGAGTCCGCAGGCTGACGCTCTATCCACTGAGCCAAATGGGTTAGGGCAGCCATAGGTGTTTTAACAACATACGTTGGTCCTGTCCTTGGCCTGCTGAGAATTCTCCGATGACTCCCCACTCACTCTGAGGAGAGACCAAAGTCCTCACCAGGGCCAACATGGTCCTCCCTGTCACCTCACAGGGATCTCCTCCCTTTCCCTCCCCCCGCCCCCTCTCTCTTTCTTCTCTGGCCACACTGGTCTCCCTGCCTTTCCTTGAACACAACAGCCATCCTCCCGTCCCAGGGCCTGTGCCCTGGCTGCTCCCTCAGCCAGCAACTATTTCCCCCCCCCCCCCCCCCGCCCCCCAGATGTCTGCATGGTTCTTCCCTCCCTCACTTACTTCACAGGTGACCTCCTCAATCGGAGGCCTTCCCTGCAACCCAATTAAGATGTAAATATCCACCCCAACAGGTAGTCCTTATCTCCCGCTCCTGTTTTCTTCTCCGCCAGAAAGACCTATCATTATTCTTCTGTGGATAATGTAGGTGCTGTTACGTATCTACCTGTCTTACTGTCCCTCCTCCCAAAACTGCCTCAGTGCCCGACAGACAGAACCGTCTGCGAGGATGAGGACGTATCTGTGCGACGTGACCCGGGGGCCACTGGCCACAGGCAACCACGGAGCGCCTGGAGCATGCCCCGTGGATTTGGGGTTTCATCCAGTCTTCATTCACGTGGTTTTAGGGAGCCACCGTTGGCGGATGTCGAGGTGCTAACCAGGGGTCGGCAAACCATCAACAGGACAACGATTGAAATTTCTCTGGAGAGCCACGTTTTTAAAACTTAAACTTCTTCTAATGCCACTTTTTCAACATAGACTCGCCCAGGCCATGGTATTTTGTGGGAAGAGCCACACACTCAAGGGGCCAAAGAACTGCATGTGGCTCGGGAGCCGCGGTTTGCCGCCCACGGCTCTAGACCAGTTGTCGGCAAACTCATTAGTCAACAGAGCAGCCAAAATGGGGCCTACAGGCCCTTCCTGTGGACATGGAATGTCCCTGCCTCACTGGGCACCTGGCCAGTCGTCAGCGCTCAACAGCTGTTTGTTCATCGAACGCAGTGGTTCTCAACCTTCCTAAGGCCACAACCCTTTATTTATTATTTATTTATTAACATATTTTATTGACTTTTTACAGAGAGGAAGGGAGAGGGAGAGAGAGTTAGAAACATCGATGAGAGAGAAACATTAATCAGCGGACACCTGCACACCTCCTACTGGGGATGTGCCAGCAACCAAGGTACATGCCCTTGACCGGAATCGAACTTGGGACTGTTCAGTCTGCAGGCCGACGCTCTATCCACTGAGCCAAACCGGTTAGGGCATGCCTAGACACTTTAATACAGTTCCTCATGTTGTGGTGACCCCCAACCATAAAGTTATTTTCCTTGCTACTTCATAACTGTAATTATGAATCATAATGTAAATAATCTGTGTTTTCCGATGGTCTTAGGCGACCCTGCTAGTTACCACACGTTGAGAACCGCTGCTGTAGAGCTTAAGACCATCGGAAAACACAGATAATTACATTATGATTCATAATTACAGTTATGAAGTAGCAATGAAAATAATTGTATGTTTGGGGGTCACCACAGCAGGAGGAACTGTATTAAAGGGCTGTGGCATTAGGAAGATGGAGAACCACTGCTCTAACACGTGGCTTTTTGCACCCTGGGGATGTGTCCCAGGCCCTCTCCGCTCCTCTATCCGGCCCACTTTCTGGGTGATCTCATCAGGTGCCGTGCCTTTAAATGCTACCTGTCTGCCGGCAGACGCCACCTGCATCTGTACCTTCCGCTCTGACCTGGCATCTGTCCTGGGCATGTCCCCGGTCTCCCAGACTCACCTTGGCAAAAGCAAAAGAGCTTGGTGCTCCCCTCCCCCCATCCAAGCTGCTTCTCAATCCCTCTTCTCTGACTACGACGACGCAGCCAAAGACACAACTGCCCCGCAGTCCAGGCCAAATCCTTGGAGCCAGCCTGGCTGGCTCTCTTCCCCTCCCATCCCACACCACCAAGTCCTGCCGGCTTCGTCTCAAAATGACCCCAAGGTTTCTAATCCCAGAGAGGAAGGGAGAGGGATAGAGAGTTAGAAACATGGATGGGAGAGAAACATCGATCAGCTGCCTCCTGCACACTCCCCACTGGGGGTGTGCCTGCAACCAGGGTACATGCCCTTGACCAGAATTGAACCTGAGACTCTTCAGTCCGCAGGCTGATGCTCTATCTACTGAGTCAAACCGGTTAGGGCTTGCATCAACCCCCCCCCACCAGCCAGCATCCTGGCCCCAGCCAGCATCTTATGGCGCCAAACCTAACCCTAACCCTAACAGTAACCATAACCGTAACCATAACTGTAACCTAACCCTAACCCCAACCCCAACACCAATCCTAACCTTAACCCCTACACCTACCCTAACCTCTAACCCTAATGCCTAACCCTAACCCTAACCCAAAACCCCTAACCCCTAACCCTTAACCCTAACCGCTAATCCTAACCCTACCCCTAACCCCTTACCTCTAACCCTAATCCCTAACTCTAACCCTAACCCAAACCCTAACCCTAACCTCAACCCTAACCTTAACCCTAACACCTAACTCTAACCTCTAACCCCGAACCCTAACCCTAAACCCTCACCCTAACTCTAACCCCTAACCCTAACCCCTAACCCTAACCCCACCCTAACCCCTAACCCCTAACCTTAACCTCTAGCCCTAACCCTAACTCTAGCCCCTAACCTTAACCCTAACCCCTAACCCTAACACTAACCCTATCCCTAAACCCTAACCTTAACCCTAAACCCTAACCCTAGCCCTAAACCGAACCCTAACCCCTAACCCTAACAATCCTAACCTAACCCCTAACCCTAACCCTAAACCCTAACCCTAACCCTAACTCTAACCCTAACCCTAACCCTAAACCCTAACCCTAAACCCTAACCCTAACCCTAACCCTAACCCTAGCCCTAACCCTAATACCTAAGGGACGGTGGCCCGGGCCTCCTCATGCACCCCTTCACCTCCTCTTGCCCAGTGCACGTCCCACAAGGCAGCCAGATTGCTTTGGACCATGAAAGCACATCTTGCTGCTTCCCGGATTCAAACCCTCCGGTGCAGGTTTCACTTCTCCCTGCACTGAGAACTAACCCTCCCTGCCTCCCCGCCCTCCCCCCCCCCATCTCTCCCTCCCTGCACGCTGGGCCCTCCCTGCACGCTGCCTCCCCCGGGGAGACGGCCAGCTCTTCGGAGCGGCGGTTCTGCTGGTTTGCTTCGCGGCTCAGCTCGGTCCCCGGGGCCCCACAGGGCCGCCTGGCCCACATTTACTGCTCAATTAACGATTGGCCAAATGAGACTGGTTATCAGATGGCCTGGCGCTGGGCCGGGGAGGGGAGGGGGATAAGTGCGTGCCAGCCCGTGCCTGAAGCCTGCAAGACCTCTAATTGCCACCACTCCCTGACCCTCCGTCCGTCCGTCCGTCCGCCCGCCCGCCCGCCCGCCCGCGGTGTGGCAACTTACGGTTTCTGGCAGTGCGCGGCCGTGAGCACCCAGGACGGGTGGACGAGGACCCCGCCGCAGAGCAGGCGGCCGGCGTTGTAGAGGGCGGCCTGGTAGGGGTGCGACATCCGCTCGCAGGGCCCGCCAGACAGCACCTTGTCCTTCCTCGCGGCCTGGACTGCGGGAGGGACAAGGGGAGGGGGGCCGGCGTCAGGGAGAGCAGGTGTGCACCCGGTCCTGCCCTGATCCTCCAGATGGTCTCCATCCCCACGCCCAGCTGTGGCCAGCACCACCCCCAAAGCCAGCCCCGTCCTCCCTCTCTCTCCCCCATCTTGGCCGCCCGCCACCTCCCACCCCCTTCTCCCCGTCTGCATCCCCCGTCTCTCACCTAGAATCCCGCTTCTGCCTCGTTCCAAACTCACGTGCCCCTCCACACCTGTGTGGCTCCCATTTTCCAGTTCCAGTCTCTGCCCTATCAGCAACCCTCACTCCCCACCACCACCCTGTCCCCAGACTTCCCCATCCCCCACCGCCCCTTTCCCACCTGCTGCTGCCGTGAGGACCAGAGCTGCCATCAGCATCTTCATGGCCGGTCCTGGGAGGGGAAGCCAAGTGCTCCATCAGGCCCCTGCTCAGGCCCCACGCAGGCCCCTCCCCCTCCTCCCTCCTCCGCCCCCGCCGCCTCCCCTCGGCCTGGCCTGCCCCAGGCCTCCCTGACCCCTGACTGCTGATCTTTATCTAGCCTCCGGATTTCTCATCTCCTACACCCCCGCCCCCAGCTGAGGATCCCTGGAAGATGGGTGCCTGGGAGACCCCAGCGTGGCCCCTGCAGGTCCCAGGGGCCCCCTGTTCAGTCTTTCTCTGCCCCTCCTCTCGGTGGCGTCTGTCTGCCTGCCTAGGCACAGAGAGGGAGGCCAGGCCCCAGGGGCCCCTGACATCCTTCCTCCCCAAGCATCTTGCTCTGCACCTCGGCTCTGGGCTCGCCTGGGGCCCAGGGCCAGCACGTTTAGATTCTGGGGTGCGGTGCCGTGGTCTTACCTGCTGGGGGCCGCTGCCTCCCGGCCCAGGGGCAGTGCATGTCAGGGGCAGGCGGAGGCGGAGACACGGGGAGCTGAAGGGGGTAAAGGAACTGGCAAAGCAGCAAGGATGCCTGGGAACGGGAGAGAGAGAGAGAGAGACAGACAGACAGACGGACAGGAGGAGGAAGAGGAAGAGGCAGGCGGGACAGAGCAGACAAGGTAGGGGCTGTGGGGCCGGGGCGTCAAGGGCTGCTGGCTTCGGGCCTCCCTGCAAGAGGCTGGCCTTCCCCCCACCAGCCCGGGTGCTTCCTTTTAACCCACATCTCCCAGGTCCCCGAGGCTGCAGGCTGCCCCTCCCTCTTCCTCCTCACCTGCCGTCCCACACACATTCTTCCACCCCCCACAGCCTGCCCCTGGTGACCCCTGACCCCAGCTTCCAGGAAGGAGCACCTTGTCCCTACGTGCACCTGGGAGCCCGGACTCCTGGGTCTGAGGGAGGAGGGGCCTGGACCCCTGGGTCTAAGGGAGGAGGGACTGGGGGCCTGGACCCCTGGGTCTGAGGGAGGAGGGGCTGGGGGCCTGGACCCCTGGGTCTGAGGGAGGAGGGGCCTGGACCCCTGGGTCTGAGGGAGGAGGGACTGGGGGCTTGGACCCCTGGGTCTGAGGGAGGAGGGGCTGGGGGCCTGGACCCCTGGGTCTGAGGGAGCAGGGGCTGGGGGCCTGGACTCTGGGTCTGAGGGAGGAGGGGCTGGGAGCCTGGACCCCTGGGTCTGAGGGAGGAGGGGCTAGGGGCCCGGACCCCTGGGTCTGAGGGAGGAGGGGCTGGGGGCCTGGACTCTGGGTCTGAGGGAGGAGGGGCTGGGGGCCTGGACCCCTGGGTCTGAGGGAGGAGGGGCTGGGAGCCCGGACCCCTGGGTCTGAGGGAGGAGGGGCTGGGGGCCTGGACCCCTGGGTCTGAGGGAGGAGGGGCTGGGACCCCTGGGTCTGAGGGAGCAGGGGCTGGGGGCCTGGACCCCTGGGTCTGAGGGAGCAGGGGCTGGGGGCCTGGACCCTGGGTCTGAGGGAGGAGGGGCTGGGGGCCCGGACCCCTGGGTCCGAGGGAGGAGGGGCTGGGGGCCTGGACTCTGGGTCTGAGGGAGGAGGGACTGGGGGCCTGGACCCCTGGGTCTGAGGGAGGAGGGGCTGGGAGCCCGGACCC
The DNA here is from genome assembly GCF_014108245.1 of Pipistrellus kuhlii. Lineage (NCBI taxonomy): Eukaryota > Metazoa > Chordata > Mammalia > Chiroptera > Vespertilionidae > Pipistrellus > Pipistrellus kuhlii. The sequence continues at coordinate 528,498 of NW_023425414.1, read as the reverse complement.
CTGGGTCTGAGGGAGGAGGGGCTGGGGGCCTGGACTCTGGGTCTGAGGGAGGAGGGGCTGGGACCCCTGGGTCCGAGGGAGGAGGGGCTGGGGGCCTGGACTCTGGGTCTGAGGGAGGAGGGGCTGGGACCCCTGGGTCCGAGGGAGGAGGGGCTGGGAGCCTGGACCCCTGGGTCTGAGGGAGGAGGGGCTGGGAGCCCGGACCCCTGGGTCTGAGGGAGGAGGGGCTGGGGGCTGACCCCTGGGTGTGGGAGAGGGAAAGGTGGGACCTGGCCCTCCTCATCCCCTGGACTTCTCGGTCTGCCTCTGCCCGTCCTCCGCCCTGCCCGCGAGCCGGGTGGCGCGGGGTCAGCGGGGAGGGGTGACTCACCCACCTGCCGTCCGGTCCCTCTGCGCTGGGAAGAGAGTGAGCCAGCGGTGAGAAAGCGTGTGTCACCGGGCTGGGACTCGACCCTGCCCGGGGCCGGGGTGCAGGCCGGGTGCAGGCCAGGGCGCTGCGGGGAGAGGCCCGGAACAATCCGGCTTTGTCCGCCCCCAGTGCCCCGTGCCATGCCCCCGGCAGCTCCTTTTCCAACCTCGCTTCCAGGAAGGCGGGCGGGCGGCCCTCAATGGCTCTCTTGTCCTTGCCGGACAGTCCCCCGGCCCGCCCCTGGCTGTCCCCCCACCTCTGCCCCCTGCCCCGTATCAGGGCCCTGGACCTGCCCTGCGGACCCTCTTCCAAGTCTGCCCACCTCCGGGGTGTGGGTCCCTTTCCCTCCCTGGCCCTGGTGGGCCAACCGAGTCTGCCTGCCTGCCTGCCTGCCTGCCTGTCTCTGTGTTTCTCTGCGTCCCCCTCGGTCTCCCTGTCTCTTTGTTCCTCTGCTTCTTTCTCCATCCTCTTCTCTGCGTCTGTCTTTCCCCTACATCTCAGAGCCTCTCCACCTCTCTGCTTCCCTGCCCCCAGGCTCCCCCTGCTCTGAGGAGAGAGTGTGTGTGGGGAGGGCCCTGCCAGGGGGCGTCAGGTTCCCGGCCCCCCAGTGGGGGAGACCGGGATGGAGGGGGGCGTGGGGAAGCTGGGGGGGCGGGGCGCAGGAGGGTTTGGGGACCGGGGTGGGGGGATAACTGAACGCACACAGGGAGAGACAATGCAAGGGGCTGCGAGGAGGGAAATGCGTGTAGGTGCTGTGATCACCGGGACGGGGAGGGGGGGTGGTGGGATGGGGATGGGGATGGGGGGCAGTGAGAAGGAAAACGAGAGTTGGGGCGGGTGCTTTCAGGATGGTCCTTGGGCAGTGAGGTCAGCGGATGGCAGTAACGAACGTCTGTCTCTGCACAGCTGGGGCCTGGCGCTGCCTTTTTTTTTCTTTCTTTTTTTCTTTTTCTTGAACGAAACCGTATTGTCCAGAGCCCCGGCCGGTTTGCTCAGTGGTTAGGGCGTACCCTCCCCAACCCCCCACCCCACACCCCACGAAGGTTGCGGTTGGAGCCCAGGGGTCAGGGCACATCCAAGAATGAACCAGTGAATGCATCGATAAGGGGAACAGCAAAGGGATGTCTCTGTGTCTCTCCCTGCCTCTCTCTCTTTCTCTAAAATCAATTAAAAAAAAAAAAAGGTTGTTGGGCCCCGGCCCGGCGCCTCGGTGGTTAGAGTGCCCACCTGCACATCAAAGGGTCGTGGGTTCGACTCCTGGTCAAGGGCACGCATGTACTTACCTGAATTGCAGGTTCGATCCCCCGCCCAGGTGGGGGTGTGCTCAGAAAGCAACCAATCCGATGTGTCTCCCATTGACGTTTCTCTCTCTCTCTCTCTCTTTCTCCCCTTCCCTCCTTCCCTTCCACTCCCTCTAAAAATCATTAGGAATTGGCTCAGTTAGTAGAGCGTCGGCCTGCGGAACGAAAGGTCCCAGGTTCGATCGGGTCAAGGGCATGCACCCTGGTTGTGGGCACATCTCCAGTGGGGGGGAGGGTGCAGGAGGCAGGTGATGGATGTTTCTCTCTCATTATTGATGTTTCTAACTCTCTGTCCCTCTCCTTTCCTCTCTGTAAAAAAAAAAAAAAAATAAAAAAAAATAAAAAAAATCAATAAAATATTAAAAAAGTAAAAAGAAGCAAGAGTTACTATCCAGCTGTACTTCTCAATCCCTTCACCTTTTAAAAAAATATATATATATTTTTTATTGATTTCAAAGAGAAAGGGAGGGAGAGATAGAAACATCAATGATGAGTTATTGACCGGCTGCCTCCCGCATGCCCCCTACTGGGGATCAAGCCTGCCACCTGGGCATCATAGTAGGTCCTTGATCGGAATGGAACCTGGGACCCTTCAGTCCGCAGGCTGACGCCCTATCCACTGAGCCACACCGGCCAGGGCCCTTCACCTTTTTCACCTCGTCCTCCTCATGGGGATGTAAAAGAACAGCATAACAAAGTATCCTATCTAATAAAGTGGGAATATGCTAATTGACCCTCCTGCTGTCACAAAGATGGCGGTGCTCACAGCCAATAAGGAGGGAATATGCTAATTGACCGTCACACCCTCAAAGACGGTGGCACTCACAGCCACAAGATGGTGACATTCGCTGAGGTGGGCAGGCTCAAGGCTCACTGGGTCAGCCCCCAGGTGGGCCTGGTCGCTCCATGCACCTGCCTCTGGAGTCCTCTAGTCCTCTCATCCCTCCAGTAACCCAGGGCTGCCCAAGGCTCAGGTAACCAGGGCTGGCTGATGCTTGTGCTGCCGGCAGTGGCAGCAGCAGAGGTGTGATGGGGCATCACCTTTCCCTGATCACCAGGTTGCCATCCTGCAGAGGACCCCTGGACTGTGAGAGGGGGCAGGCAGAGCTGATGGGCCCCCACCCCCCTCCAGTGCATGCATTTTCCGGCACCGGGCCTCTAGAATTGTAATGACTATGGATGATTCCAGCTGGGAACTGGAAATATCAGGAGGGTGGGGGGGGGAGGGGGGGTCACGGCATTAAGCACACGATTGTCTAACCACTATGTCGTACATCTAAAATGAATGCAAGATGACATTGAAGGCAAACTGCAACTGAAAGGTTCAAGTTAAGAAAATAAAAAAATAAATGAAAATCTCAAAAAAAAAAGTTTATTTTTAACATTTCATTAACTCATTCCATGCAAAATCAAAACAGGAAAAAACTTAATCCATTTAAAAATATCTATAATAATAATAAAAGCATAATATGCTAATTAGACCTGACAGCCGAACAGTGGGACGAATGCCCAGATGACCTTCCGATGACCTTCTGGATAAAGCTGGGCCAAGCCTTTTGCACAAATATATGTGTGTGTATAAATAAATATATAAATATATATATTATATATATTTATTGATTTCAGAGAGGAAGAGAGAGAAAAACATCAATGATGAGCCATTGACTGGCTGCCTCCTGCACGCCCCCTACTGGGGATCCAGCCCACAATTTGGGCACGTGCCCTTGACGGGATTCAACCCTGGGACCTTTCAGTCTGCAGGCTGACTGACACTCTATCCACGGAGCCAAACTGGCTGAGGAAAAATGGGAAACATGGGAAGCGATCGTTTGCTTCCTTACTTTTTTGCACAATTCGCTTTTGGGACCCGGTGTGCCCTTTTCTCATCAACAGCACGCCTCAGTTGGATCTCGCCACCTTTCTTTCTTTCCGTTCTTTTTTTTTTTTTAATTGATTTTTTACAGAGAGGAAGAGAGAGGGAGAGAGAGCTAGAAATATCGATGAGAGAGAATCATCGATCAGACGCCTCCTGCACACCCCCTACTGGGGATGTGCCCGCCACCAAGGCACATTCCCTTGACCAGAATGGAACCTGGGACCCTTCCGTCCGCAGGCCGATGCTCCATCCACTGAGCCACACCGGTTTCGGCTCTCGCCACCTTTCGGGCGAGCAGCCGAGAGCCACAGCCATGGCCATGGCGAGCGGCCGCCACGTGCCCCCGGTTCTGGCTCTGCCCGCTTCTCCGGCTGGGCTCCGGCCGTGGAGATGAGTCAACGGCTGCCCTGAACCCTGCCGTGCCCTCTGACCTCTAGGCCTTCACCCGTGCTGCCCTCTCTTCCCAGAAGGCTCTGCTCGCAGCTGGTCCTGCAAGTCTGCTCGGGGACCGCCTCCTCCGGGAAGCCCTCCCTGAACACCACCCAGTTCCCAGCCGCGGCCGGTGGCCGGGTTAGTCACTCTCCCTCTGGGTTCCCACAGCGGGTGCCTCCCTCGGGTCACCCTGCACCCTGACCAGGTGGTGGGTTCACTTCCGTCTCCCCCGTTGGACTGCCAGCTCCTGACGGGCAGGCGGGGGGGGGCTGACTCAGCCTGTGTCCCAAGCGCTGCTGCTGGGACGTGGCCCAGAGGAAGCCTTAGGAAATGTTGACACACCGACTAAGTGACTCTATTATGCCCACTCCTGGTTTGCAGATAAGAAAACCGAGGCTCAACCCTGGCCGGTGGCTCTGTTGGCTGGGCGTCGCCCCGGGCCCTGGGAGGTCGTGGGTTCGATGGGAGGTCTGTCCCTGGTAGGGGACGTGCAGGAGGCGGCCGATCAGTGTTCCCCTCTCCCATCGATGTTTCTCTCCCCTCCTCCCCTCCTTTCTCTCTGAAGAGATCAGTGAAAATATATATATAAAAAAGGAGAGGAATCGGAGGCCCAGAGAGACAAAGGTAATTGCTCAACGCGAAGCACCCAGGAAATGATGGAGCCTGAACCGAAACTCGGCTTCCAGCCTGGGGACGGCCATGACGCATCTCTCGGCACCCCCGCTCGCTCCGTCTTGCTACACTGTGGGCTGTGGATTGAGGAGGAATAGCTGAGAGCCGTGCAGGGACGGAGGGAGGTGGGTAGGCCGAGGGGAGGGGAGGAAACTAAGAGAGAGAATTAAGTCCCCAATGCCAGGCGTGTGCCAGTGGCCTTTTGGGCTCTGTCATCCTCACGTGTCACACACACACACACACACACACACACACACACACACACACTTAATTATGGCGTGTTGTTCTCCTATTGACATGCTCCATTTTATACATTTAAAAAAATATATATTTTATTGATTTTTTTACAGAGAGGAAGATAGAGGGACAGAGAGTCAGAAACATCAACGAGAGAGAAACATCGATCAGCTGCCTCCTGCACACTTCCCAATGGGGATGTGCCCGCAACCAAGGTACATGCCTGTGACAGGAATCGAACCCTGGACCTTTCAGTCTGCAGGCCGATGTTCTATCCACTGAGTCAAACCGGTTTTGGCATGTTCCATAAGAAAAAGTCATGGCCCTCACCGGTTTGGCTCAGTGGATGGAGCGTCAGTCTGAGGGGTTCCGGGTTCGATTCTGGTCAAGGGCACACACCTCGGTTGCAGGCTCAATCTCCGGGAGGCAACCGATGGACATGTCTCTCTCCCATCGCTGTTTGTCTCTCTCTGACCTTCCCCCTCCTTTCTACTCTCTCTAAAAACCCATGGGGAACTATCTTGGGTGAGGGTTAACAAACAAAAATAAAAAGTGATGAGAAATAAATACAGAACCCTAGATAGCGATGCAGGTACCGGCCCTGGCTGGTGTGGCCCCGTTGGTTGAGCATCATCCCAAACATTGAAAGGTGGTGGGTTTGATTCTGGTCAAGGCACCTGCCCGGGTTGCAGCTTGACCCCCTGTGTGGGGTGTGAGGGAGGCAGCCGATAGATGTACCTCTCTCTCTCTTCCCCTCTCTTCCTCTCCTTCTAAATAATTTCTAAAAAGGATATGCATGCTGAAGTATTTAGAAGGTAGTGTGCCAATGTCTATACTTTATTTTGAAATATATTTAAAAATCAGTTATTTTATTTTATTGTTTAAAGTATTACAAGTAGTAGTACTTATATCTCCCCTTTCCCCCCATCAACCTACCCCCGGTCTCCCCTAATTTTTAACAGTTTTTTTTTTTAAACTAAAAGAGTAATACAAGTTCATCGATGAAAATAAAGTAAAAAAGAAAAGAAAAAGAAATCAGATTAATGAACGACTAGATCAGTGGTCGGCAAACTCATCAGTCCACAGAGCCAAATATCAACAGTACAACGAGTGAAATTTCTTTTGAGAGCCAATTTAATTTATTTTTTACAGAGGGGGATAGATAGTTAGAAACATCGATGAGAGAGAACCATCAATCAGCTGCCTCTTACACACAACCTACCAGGGATGTGCCCGCAACCAAGGTACATGACCTTGACCGGAATCAAACCCGGCACCTTTCAGTCTGCAGGCCGACGCTCTATCCACTGAGCCAAACCGGTTTTAGCAAGAGAGAATGCCAAATTTTTTAAGCTTAAACTATATAGGTAGGTACATGGTTATTAACTTAATCAGGTTACTCCTCAGCTGGCCTTTGCTAAAAACTCAAGGGGCCAAAGAGCCGCATGTGGCTTGAGGGCCGCAGGTTGCCGACCATGGGACTAGAGCAAACAGGTGGATACGAGAAACAGGAAATACAGTAAAATGCTAATGGTACGATCTCCGTGGTAGATGGGTGGGTGTCTATTGTAAATTGTCCATCGCATGTTAGAAACATTTCGTGGTAAGATGCTGAAGAATGCGCCTGAAGGAACTTGAGGAGATGTAACCAGGAAAAAGGGGGACAAGTCACAGCCGAGGAGAAACCACACCCACTGGAGGCTTAGTCTGTGGCCCATAACTTGCCAGCACCTTCTGACTGCATCAGTATCTCCCCCCCCCCCCCCAGGGGGAAGTAGGAGCTACTTCTCAGATTTCAAAGACGAAGGAGCAGGGAGTTAATGTGCTCAAAGGCAAATGGCTTACAGGAGCCAGACCTGGGGTGAGTGCCTTTCACTGCTCTGCTATCCTGCATACCCCAAGGGGAGGGGGAAAAAAAAAGAAGCTGTTTTTAAGAAATTCCACAAGAGGACTAGGTGAGGTCACTGCAAGGAGGCTCACCTGCAGACTCGTGCACAGGAGCAGAGGCTGGACGGGGAGCTCCAGCCGAACTCAGGGCCATGGCCATGTTTTGTCACTTTTAAAGATTTTGGACTGAATATTGATTTGGGCTGGCATGCTGGACAGAGGGGACGTTGATGGAGCTTCATGGGGTGGATGTCTCAAAACCCTAGACATCTCATCAACGGGACACGGATCCAGAGGAAGGACAAGGCCAAAGGCCTGGACCCCTGGGTCTGAGGGAGGAGGGGCTGGGGGCCTGGACCCCTGGGTCTGAGCGGGGAGGGGCTGGGGGCCTGGACTTCTGGGTCTGAGGGAGGAAGGGATGGGGGCCTGGACCCCTGGGTCTGAGGGAGGAGGGGCTTAGGGTCTGGACCCCTGGGTCTGAGGGGGCAGGGGATGGGGGCCTGGACCCCTGGGTCTGAGGGAGGAGGGTCTGAGGGCCTTGATTCCTGGGTCTGAGGGAGGAGGGGCTGGGGGCCTGGTCCCCTGGGTCTGAGGGAGGAAGGGCTGGGGGCCTGGACTACTGGGTCTGAGGGAGGAGGGTCTGAGGGCCTTGACTCCTGGGTCTGAGGGAGGAGGGTCTGAGGGCCTTGACTCCTGGGTCTGAGGGAGGAGGGACAGGGGGCCTGGACTCCTATGCTTTGTGGGAGGAGGGGTCTTGGTTTACCCTAATGCAGACTATTGGTGGAGAGCGGGGTCCAAGGGAGACTCAAGAGAGAGATGAGATGAAGAGAGTAAAGATCTGGAGAATGTTGGCCAGAGGGAATTCTGGGAGAAAAACCGGAAAGACAGGTGAGAGGACTGAGTCCGGGCTGGAGAAGATTCCTCTGTCAACTGAGTCTGAGATGTGATGGCCCAGGGAGAGCCTCTGACAGCTGGAGGCCCAGGGTGTGGCCGGGCCCTGAGTCACAGGGACTCCTCCCTCCTCCCGCCTCTCTTCCCTGCATTCTTTGAGAACAGGAGCCCACCTACACAGGCATCCAGCCCCATCCCTCTCTCCCACCTGGAACACCGGGTGCTCACGTGTGGACGGCCCTTGTGGAACCTCCTCCCTCTGACCTAGTTTGCCACCTGTGAGAGGCTCAGAACCACTTTCACATCCATTTCAACCCTCCATTTCTCTTCTCTCTGACTGTCTGTCTCCCACTTAATGTTTGGGGAAAACGGAGACCTGGGAACACCTACCCCTGGCCCATTGGGGGGCAGGAGACACTGAAGCTCAGCATCAGATGCATTTGCCCCTCCCGTGTCCCTCCCTCTCTCTCTCTCTCTCTCTCTAATATTTTTTAAAAAATTTTTTTTTACAGAGAGGAAGAGAGAGGGATAGAGAGTTAGAAACATCCATGAGAGAGAAACATCGATCAGCTGCCTCCTGCACACCCCTCCCCGCCCACTGGGGATGTGCCCACAACCAAGGTACATGCCCTTGACCAGAACCGAACCTGGGACCCTTCAGCCCGCAGGCTGACGCTCTATCCACTGAGACAAACCAATTAGGGCCTGTCTCCCTCTCATAAAGTCTCTCACCAACCTTGGGCCTTCAGAGGTCCCCACCCATATTTCTCAGGTTGTAGAAAGGGAAAGGGAAGGTGGGAGGCACTCCTGACTCCGTCCATAGGCAGTTTGGTACACGCTCTTTATTCCGTGAATATTTCAAGTTACATGTTGACGATTGCATGCATTCATCATTTTTTTTTCCCTTTTAACATCAGAGAGCATACACATTCTTGCATGACACGGAACCAGCTCTGCATAATCATTATCCTGAGCAGCTTCGTTCATAGCCTCGTCCCAGAAGTATGTATTGTTTACCTAAAGCATCCACTAATTCTAACCTTGCTCCAGATTCTACCAGAATTCCCAGGCCCCAGGGGAGAAGTAAGGGTCTCGCTCTCCCTTGCCCAAGTGCCTTCCGAATATATTCGACCGATTTACAATTCCAGTGGCGGAGGCTCCTGGCTTTATGGCATCTCTGCCCGCATGGAGGTGCTGTTGTTGTTGTTGTTGTTGTTGTTGTTGTTTTAATCTTAATTGTTGTTTTTTGCTTGGTTTCCATTGGTTTACACACGTATCCTATTGTTGGGGTTTTACTATGACTTTGAGCAAAGGTGAAGTCAAATATGACCGCGGGTCCTGCATGTCCTGGTTTCCTGTCAGTTTACCGGTTCAAGGCACAGAGCTGGAGAGCCGGCTGGGAGCTTGGCGAGGTTAGCTGTTGTTTTTTATGGTCTCGTTGATCCAGTCGGTGAACTTGCAGACTTGGGTGTAAACACCGGGGTTGTTGGGTTGGCCACACGGGAATGCGCCCCAGGACACCAGGCCCTGCAGGGTGCCTTGGCAGATCAGCGGTCCCCCTGAGTCACCCTGGAGGGGAGAGAGCAGATTAGTTTTGGCTTTGCAGCAATCAGCACCGAGGTCTTAATATTAACACCCCCTTCCCCCAACACACACACACACACACACACACACACACACACACACACAAATAGATAGTTATCCAGTCTTTGTCCTGCCAGACCACTTGCCTTCCACCCTACCCAATGGGAAGAGACTCATGGTCTCCGCGAACCAATGGGAGAGCAGGAATGAAGGCGATCTTGCCAGAGGACATTGGCTTGAGCCCCCAGCCAATGGGACCCATCATGGGAAGGGGCGGGGCTTCCATGGTGAAGGACTCTTCCCCCAGCCACTAAAAGAAGGCGGATTGTCCCCAGGGAATCCACTCCCCAGGCCCTTGCCTGGAACATGGGACAAAATACTCCTGGGAACCAGGCACAGAACCAAGGACCTAATGCACAGGGTCAAGTGCAAAGTTAAAATGAAGACCACCTGGAGCAAAGAGATGCGTTTCAAAACAGCAACAAGAGTTGAAAGCAGGGGTGGGCTTGTCCCTGAGTGTGGGGCTCTGTTATCTCCCACACACCTTGCACATTCTTGAATCAGGTCGGGGGTGAAAGAGGACCCCCAGTCTTTAGGACACAGTCCTAGCCTAACACACATATCACCTCTTTCTCTGAAAGCAAATGTGAGCAAAGATAGTGGAGGTACTAAGAGGCAAAGAGACAAAGAGAAATGAGAGAGAGAGAGAGGAGAGAGGAGAGAGAAGAAAGAGAGCGATCCCAACACAGAAGGAACACAAACGTAAACAAGAAAATGAAATGAGGTGTGAGGAGAGGTGATCCTCAGAGACAGCGATGAGGTTACAGAGAGGGAGAAGAGGGGACAAAGAGGAGGGAGGGGCTCCTTCTTTCCCCAGGCAGGACCCTGTGAGGTGAATGAGACCTAAGCTCTGGCAGGAAATCTCAGTGATGGCCCTTAACTGCTTGATTGCCTTACTGATTGCCCCTAACCGCTTCTGCTGCCAGCCTCATCATCTCCTAATCACTCCCCTGCTAGCCTGATTGATGCCTAGTTGATCCCCTGCCAGCCTGTTTGCCCCTAACTGCCCTCCCTTGCAGGCCTGGTCATCCTTAACTGCCCACCCTTGCAGGCCTGGTCATCCTTAACTGCCCTCTCCTGCAGGCCTGATCACCCCCAACTGCCCTTCCCTGTAGACCTGGGTACCCCCCCACCCCCCCCTTGCAAATGCCCTTCCCTGCAGGCCCAATCCTCCCCAACTTCCCTCCTCTGCTGGCCTGGTCACCGCTAACTGTCCTCCCCTGCAGACTTGATCGCTCCCAACTGCCCTCCCTTGCAGGCCTGGTCCCTCTCAACTGCCCTCCCCTGCTGGCCATCTTGTGTCCACATGGGGGCAGCCATCTTGTGTGTTGGAGTGTTGGTCAATTTGCATATTACTCTTTTATTAGATAGGATTCTGACATTTTTTGCCCATCAAGGACTTTTGCAATGAATATATATATTGGATATATATATCCGAAACCGGTTTGGCTCAGTGGTAGAGCGTCGGTCTGCGGACTGAAAGGTCCCGGGTTCGATTCTGGTCAAGGGCATGCACCTTGGTTGCGGGCACATCCCCGGATGTGCAAGAGGCAGCTGGTCGATGTTTCTCTCTCATCGACGTTTCTAGCTCTCTGTCTCTCTATCTCTCTCCCTTCCTCTCTGTAAAATATCAATAACATACATTTAAAAAAAAAATATATATATCGCATTAGAATAGGATTGATCTTGGCCACTGTGTGTGTGGTGCTTGAAGCCAGTGCCTCCCTCCCCTTCTCCACATCCCACCCCCATGTCCTCACTGTCGTCAGTCCGTTCCCTTCCACTCTGTGACCGGCCCCGGGGCCACACCAGCCCCCACGGGCCCCCACTCAAGCCCTACGCAGAGGACTGGGTAGAGAGAGCCAGGAAAGCAGGGCCAGGGAGGGGGTGGGGGTGGTCCTCACGTTGCAGGCATTGGTCCTCGAGTTGGGCTCGCCGGCACACACCATGGACTTCCCCAGCAGGTCCTTGTAGATCTTCTTGCAGTTCTGGGGGGAGATCAGCCTGATGTTCGTGCACATGAGCTGCGACGGGAAGGTCACTGTGGAGGGGGCGGGCAGAGCAGGCCGGTCAGAGGTGTGGGCCTGGAGAGCCTCGGGTGCTCCTGGGAGAAGAGGCGGGCCCCTGGACCTCTGGACCTGAAACGGGGCTGTGGGGCTCAGTACGACAGACGTGGAAAGGGGCCATGCCTCCCCGGAACCGGTGTGGCTCAGTGGATAGAGCGTCGGCCTGAGGACTTGAAGGGTCCCAGGTTCGATTCCGGTCAAGGGCATGTACCGTGGTTGAGGGGAACATCCCCAGTGGAGGGTGTGCAGGAGGCAGCTGATCGATGATTCTCTCTCATGGATGTTTCTAACTCTCTATCCCTCTCTCTTTCTCTCTGTAAAAACAAACAAAAAAAATCAATAAAATCTATATGTTAAAGAAAGAAAGAAAGAAAGAAAGGAAGGAAGGAAGAAAGGAAGGAAGAAAGAAAGGGGCCATGACTTATGGTCTCCTGGGTGGAGGGGGTGGGAGTGGGGTGGGGCAACAAGGACCTAGGACCTAAACTCCTGGGTCCGAGGGGAGAGGGGCCGATGGCCAGTGCTCTGAGGTCCCCGGGCAGCCTCACCGTCGGGGCTGGTGATGGTGCCCCAGCCGGAAACGGTACAGGGGGTCCCGGCCGGGTCGCACTGGGTGGGCAGGTTGACCTTCTTCACGGCCGAGGTCAGCTGGGCGGGCTCGCTCAGCTTCACCAGCATGATGTCGTTCTCGTGGGTCTGGGTGGAGTAGGCGGGGTGGACGAATGACTCCGTGGCCTTGATCTTCTGGCCTCTCCTGCTGTTCAGCCGAAAGCTGCCCATGTACACATTGTAGTCACTGGGGGAAGGGAGACATTCAGAGAGAGGCCCGGGCCCAGAGAGAGGGGGCACAAAATGGCCGCCACAAGAGGGCCAGCAGGGGAGGGCAGTTGGGAGGGACCAGGCCTGCAAGGGCGGGCAGTTGGGAGGGACCAGGCCTGCAAGGGAGGGCAGTTGGGGGCGATCAACTCTGCAGGGGAGGCCAGTTAGGGGTGACCAGGCCCTCAGGGGAGGGCAGTTAGAGGTGACCAGGCCAGCAGAGGAGGGAAGTTGGGGGGGACCAGGCCTTCAGGGGAGGGCAGTTGGGAGGGACCAGGCCTGCAAGGGAGAGCAGTTGGGGAGGACTAGGCCTGCAGAGGAGGGCAGTTAGGGGGGACCAGGCCTTCAGGGGAGGGCAGTTAGAGGTGACCAGGCCAGCAGAGGAGGGAAGTTGGGGGGGATCAGGCCTTCAGGGGAGGGCAGTTGGGAGGGACCAGGCCCTCAGGGGAGGGCAGTTGGGAGGGACCAGGCCTGCAGGGGAGGGAAGTTAGGGGCAAACAGGCTGGCAGGGGAGGGCAGTTGGGGGTGACCAGGCCCTCAGGGGAGGGCAGTTAGGGGGATCAGGCCTGCAGGGGAGGGCAGTTAGGGGCAAACAAGCTGGCAGGGGATCAACTAGGAACCCAGAGGCAGCGCTGGAGACGCTCGGGGTCCCGGCCACGGACCTCATCTGGCAGTGGGCGGCGGTGACCACCCACTCCTCGTTGACCAGCACGCCCCCACAGTGCAGCTGGTTGCCTTTGAGCAGGGCCACCTGCCAGGGGTGGGACCGTCTTGGACATGGAACGCCTTCGATGATCCGATCCCCCGAGTTCTTTCCTGGACAGAGAGACACAGAGAACCACGGGGTAGCACGCCTCCAGGCCAACTGAGGAGTCCCTGAGGGATGTGCCGAGACAGACAGACAGACAGGCAGACAGAGCGGCGTGGAGAAGGGCAGAGGCAGGCACAGGGCACAGGGCAGAGACAGCTGCATACGGACATGGAGGGAGACAGGGAGGGGAGCCTGCTCAGAAACCCAGGACAGCCGCTGGTCTGGAGGCAACCCCAGCTTCTGATGAGAGAGACACGGAGGGCGGGAGCAGCCTGGAGGGCACCCAGAGCCCAGGAGTCAGGAGGGAGCAGGATGGAAGGGGCCACAGCCCAGGGGGTGAGTCTCCATGGAATGAGGCTGCTGCAGGGGAGGGTCCTGACTTGGGTGCTCCTTGGAGAGAGGGGTATCTGGAGAGGGAAGTGGGGAGCTGTGAGGCCCTGGGGCAAGGTCAGGACTCCCAGGCCGGTCCTCACCTGCTTGTCCATCAGATCCCAGGGCGAAGGACAGCAGTAGGAGCAGCAGGGGCTGGAGCAGGGCACCTGCCATGTGTCCTGTCTGAGCCTCTGTGGCTGTCACAGTGGAAGGGCCTCTTCTGCTGGGGCTGGAAAGACAGAGAGTTCCGGAAGCAGGACTCCTGGTCTCAGGGTCCCTTCTCTTCACTCAGACCCAGGAGTTCCCACCTCTCCCTGCAGACCCAGGAGTTCCCACCTCTCCCCTCAGACCCCGGAGCCCTAATCTCCACCCATTTCCCCCCTCAGACCCAGGATCCCCAGTCTCCACCCACCCAGGAGCCCCAGTCTGCACCCATCTCCTCCCTCAGACCCAGGAGCCTCAGTCTGCACCCACCTCCTCCCTCAGACTCAGGAGCCCTAATTTTCACCCACCTCCCCCCTCAGACCCAGGACACCCAGCCTCCCTCCTCTCCCCCACCTCCTCCCTCAGACCAAGAAGCCTCAGTCTGCACCCACCTCCTCCCTCAGACCCAGGAACCCTGTCCCTCAGCCTCCTTTCCCTCTTAGACCTCCAAACCTTGCTCTCCTTCGCATCTTCCCTCCAGCTCAGGTTTTAGGCCCCCAGAATCCCTTCCTCTGGGGACCTAGGAATCTGGCCTCCCACTCTTCCCCACTCCTCAGTCTGTGCCCCAGTTCCTTTTCTCTAAGGGACTCGAAAGTCCACCTCCAGCTTTTCATCTCTCAGAACCAGGACTCCAGACCCCCCGCGCCCCTCCCCTCAGGAGTGGGAGTCAGCTGTCCCCCCTGCCTCCAACCCCCCCCAAAGGCCCCTCCTCACCTGCCGGTGGATCTGATCTGGGCTCTGGACTAGGTCCGGAGCCAAGCCTGCTCAGCCCTGTGCAGGGCGGCCCTCTTATAGCACCGCCGCCCCCGCCCGGCGCCCAGGATCCCGGGGTGCAGGTGGAGCCAGCTCCGAGACGCCCCCTTCCTGGCTCTGCGGTTATCTGGAACCCCTGAGGCAGCTAGAGCAATAGGCCTGCACGGCCTCCACCCTCCCGCCCTCCCTCCCCAGGCTGTGCGGGGGCGGCACCCAGCCGGTTCACCCCCGCACATTCTGGCCCCGGTGGCAACTCCCCAGGGAGGGACCAGGTGCCAGGCAGGAGCTGCAGGAGCTCAGGAATGGACTGCGTCCTGGGTCCTTCAATGCGCCCATTGTCCCTGCCCTCGCCCCCTCGCGGCAGTGGCCTAGACCCCACACCCTCACGCCGCTGCTGCTCTGCCTGGGGGAACTGGTCTAGGCAAAATCCCCGACGTGCCTTTGGGGCTGGACCCAGCGCCAGCCCTAATAGAAGCGTATGGATGGGACAGGGCGGGCTCTCGCGGCTTCACCCCAATAAACGCTCACTGCTATTGCTTGGTCTGCGCCTGATAGCACACACTGATTTCGATACCTACTGTGCATCGGTTAACAGAAATACCTGTGCTGAGTACGGTCTCATGTAAACTTTTTTTTTTTGAATATATTTTTTATTGACTTTTTACATAGAGGAAGAGAGAGAGGGATAGAGAGTTAGAAACATCAATGAGAGAGAATCATCGATCAGCTGTCTCTTGCACACCCCCTACTGGGGATGTGCCCACAACCAAGTACATGCCCTTGACGGGAATTGAACCTGGGATCCTTCAGTCCGCAGGCTGTTGCTTTATCCACTGAGCCAAACCGGTTTCGGCTCAGGTAAACTTTTATTTTACTCTATAAAATATCCTGAACATGTCCTCTCTTACTGCATTTGTTTCTGCTTTCTTTATACAGTTGCATAATTTTGCACCCTGCAGAATTATTCTGATGCATGTTGAAGTACATTTGAATAGCTTTCATTATAATAAAGGGGGATGAATTTCTTTGTATAATCTTATCTTTGCTCATTGCATTCATTAAAAAAATACAAATATCTATATCTATATCTATATCTATATCTATATCTATATCTATATCTATATCTATATCTAAATCAATCTATCTATCTATCTATCTATCTATCTATCTATCTATCTATCTGTCGTCTTCACCGTGCGTTTACTCTGAGCCAGAAACTACCCTGGCCTCTGAGGACGACACAGCATCCTCAAAACAGAGAAATTCCTTCACAGGGCCTCGTGTCCCACTGGGCGGAGACCTTTGACTAGCAAAATAAAAGCTTGAAATACGTAGTTTGTTTTTTTGTTTTTCTTTTTATTAAGTTTATTGGGGTGACATTGGCCAATACGTTTATTCGGCAAGGGACAAAAGCAGGCTTACAATTGTTTGTATGGGAAAAATTGTACAATAGTGAATAAACGGTAATACAAGAACAAGTTGTGTTTCGCGTGCTCACAACTATAAACTGGCGTTTGCTCCACCCTGGATAGGTTTCAAGTGTACGTTTCTATGATACATGAGCTGTATGTTGCGTTGTGTGCCCACCACCCGAAGTCAAATAGTCTCCCATCACCATATATTTGACCCTCTTTATCCTTTAAAAAAAAATATTTTTTTTCATTGATTTTTTTACAGAGAGGAAAGGGAGAGGAATAGAGAGTTAGAAACATCGATGAGAGAGAAACATCCATCACTGCCTCCTGCACACCCCCTACTGGGGATGTGCCTGCAACCAAGGTACATGCCCTTGACCGGAATCAAACCCTTGAGTCCACAGGCAAGCGCTCTATCCACTGAGCCAAACCAGCTAGGGCGACCCTTTTTACCCTTTGCTTCCCCTTAGCCCCCTTCCCAATGGTACCCACCATACTGTTGTCCTTGTCTATGAGTTTTTGCTTGTTTGTTTTTCTTGTTTGTTCATTTGTTGTTTTCAGTTTTATATTCCACCTATAAGTGAAATCACATGGTTCTTGACTTATTTTGCTTAGCATGAGATTCCATGTGGCCATAAATGACAGCATTTCATCTTTTCTTATGGCTGAATACTATTACATCTATAATAATAAAAGCATACTATGCTAATTAGACCAGACAGCTGAACAACCTTCCAGATGTCCATTAGGGCGATCAGGCAAGCAGGCAGAGTGGTTAGGGGCGATCAGGCAGGCAGGCAGGTGAGCACTTAGGAGCCAGTGGTTCTGGATTGCAAGAGGGATGTGGGATCAGGCCTAAACCAGCAGTAGGACATCCTCCAAAGAGTCTTGGATTGCAAGATGGTGCAGGCCTGGCTGAGGGGGACCCCTTGGTGCATGAATTTTGTGCACTGGGCCTCTAGTTATATGTAAGGACCACATCTTCTTTATCCAATAACCTATGGAAGGACACTTCAGTTGTTTCCATGTCTTCACCACCATGAATTATGCTGGAAGGAACATAGGGGTGCATATTTGTCTTTGCAAATAAATATTTTCAAAAAATTTAATAGATACCTAGAAGAGGGATTGATGGATCATATGGTAACTCTATTCTTACATTTTCCAGAAACCTCCATCCTGTTTCAGAGTGGCTGTGCCAGTTCACATCCCCACCAACAGTGAATGAGGGTTCTTTTCTCTCCAGAATCTCACCGACACCTATTACTACCTGTCTTGTTGATAATAGCCATTCCAACAGGTGTGAGGTGGTATCTCCTGGTAGTTGTGATTTGCATTTCTGTAAAAGCTAGTGATGTTGAGTATCTTTTCATATATCTGTTGGCCATTTGTATGTCTTACTGGGAGAAGGGCTTGTTCAGGTCCTCTGACTTTTTTTTTGTTAAATATATTTTTATTGATTTTTTACAGAGAGGAAGGGAGAGAGATAGAGAGCCAGAAACGTCTATGAGAGAGAAACACCGACCAGCTGCCTCCTGCACACCCCCTACCGGGGATGTGCCTGCAACCAACGTACATGCCCCTGACTGGAATCGAACCTGGGACCCTTCAGTCCACAGACCAATGCTCCACCACTGAGCCAAACTGGTTTCGGCCTTCTGACATTTTTTAAAATATATTTTATTTCTTTTCAGAGAGGAAGAGAAAGGGAGAGAGATAGAAACATCAATGACGAGAGAGAATCACTGATGAGCTGCCTCCTGCACATCCAGGGGACAGAGCCCCCAACCCAGGCATATGCCCTTGGCAAAAATCGAACCTGGGACCCTTCAGTCCACAGGCTGACGCTCTATTCATTGAGCAAAACCGGGCAGGGCTGACATTTTTAATTAGATCGTTTGTTTGTTTGGTGTTGAGTTGTATGAGTTCTTTGTTAGTTTAGATATTAACCCCTTGTTGGACCTGTCATTTTCAAATATCTTCTCCCATTTGGTTGGTCACCTTTTCTTGTTGTTGGTGTTGGTTTCTATGCTGTGCAAAAAGAAGCTTTTTAATTTGATATAGACCCATTCACTTATTTTTGCTTTTACTTTCCTCAACTGTGTGGTCAAATTAATATAAACTTATCTAATACCTAGGTTCATAAGTTTATTACCTATGTTTCCTTCTATGTAATGTATTGTTTCAGCTATTCTATTTAGGTCTTTGATCCATTTTTTAAAAAAAATATATTTTATTGATTTTGTACAGAGAGGAAGGGAGAGAGATACAGAGCCAGAAACATCGATGAGAGAGAGTCATGGACCAGCTGTCTCTTGCACACCCTCTACTGGGGATATGCCCACAACCAAGATACATGCCCTTGATGGGAATCGAACCCAGGACCCTTCAGTCCCCAAACCGACACTCTATCCATTGAGCCAAACCGGTTTCGGCCTTTGATCCATTTTGAGAGAATGTTTGCATATGGGCACTGGTGGCAGTAAGTGCTATGAAGAAAATACACTGAGTGGCCAGATTATTATGATCTCTGAATGCCTAACAATCTGACCACTCAGTCTATATATATATGAGGCCCGGTGCATGAATTGGTGCATGGGTAGGTCTGGCCAGCCTGGCCAGGAGGAGGGGACATGGGCGGTTGGCTGTCCTGCCTGCTGGTCGAACTCTTGGTTGAGGGGATGATTTGCATATTAGCCTTTTATTATATAGGATATATACTGAGTGGCCAGATTATTATACGTTCAGAGATCATCATAATCTGGCCACTCATTGGATAAAACCATCAGAAAGATCCCAGGTGAAGAGGACCTTTGGACAAAACCTTGAAGGAGGTGGTGGATGAATCATGTAGCTACTTGGGAGATGAGCCATCTCCAGGCAGAGCGAGCAGTCAGGTGAGAAGGGAAGGGGTGGCCTAGAATGTTCTAGCTGATATATTTGTTTGTTTGTTTTTCTGTATCTGAGTGAGTCAAAGGGAGAAGGGTGGGCCATGAGGTCAGAGCCGTCACAGGACTTGGACATCATAGGGATTGAGGATAAGGTGACCAGATTTTAACATTGGTAAAGCGGGACACCATTGATGGAGGGCAAGGGGGAGGGGTTCTTGATTAAAAATTTGGTCTCTATGGAGCAACAAAAATTTTCATAGAATACAAAAATAGTATTGTAATATATTTTAAAAAATTTCAACATAAGTACAATTTACAAATATAATAAATAAAAAAATTAAGTATAGTATTATTTTACACTTTGGCATACTTCTCATTTGAGTGAATTCTAACAGCTGATCAACAATGTGAACTTTGATAAGCAGTTCTCGATAATCAGTTCTCAACAATTATTTGTTATTATTAAAGTTTAACATTATAAAATTAACAAAAATAATATAAAATTCATATCCTGGCTAAATAGCCACAGGGCCGCCGAAAACCGTATATTCCCTTCCCGTTCTCCCGCCATTCCCTAGCTTGTCGTGCATTCTTTCCAAAAATTGGGACTTTTTCTAAACGCCGCAGGACACGGGACGAATTGTTAGAAATCGGGACTGTCCTGCCAAAAGCGGGACGTCTAGTCACCTTAATTGAGGACCCAGGTAAGGACTTCGGCTTTACTTTGAGCAAGATGGGAGCCATTGCCAGGTGACGCCTAGACAGCCAGTGTCTTTTAGTGGAACTGGACCTCACGTCTAAGTCAGACCCCGGATGATGACGTAGTTCCCATTCTGAGCTTACATCTCATCTCAATCCTGACCCCCTAACCCAATTCTACCTCGATCCCACAAGTTGGCCCATCGTAGACATGGCTGTTGCCTACCCAGCATGCACTCCTCCTGACATTCTTTGTCAGAACCGTTATTTAGTTGGGACAGCCTGCTGTGGTCACGTGACCACACATGAGCTTGACCGCATGGAGCATGGGGGCCCATGTCTGCGGTTCAGGGTTTGTTAAGAGATGGACACGTGGTGCGGTTCTGGCCAATGAGGAGTGAGGGGAAGACCCTCACTTCTGGGCCACTTCTGGGATCTACTTTCTTCTTTCCAAAGCGAGACGTGAGAACACTTCTCCTTCACTCTGTGTAGATGGTGTCCCTTATGGATGCACATTTTGGAAGTGACACAGCTCTCTTGGACCTACGGAGGGAAGTGGCCAGTAGACAATGTCATAGCTTTACAGGTGAACAGAAAGGGTGGAGATAGGGTCTCTGATGAGGTCACTGAGCTGATGATGTCACTGAGCTGGCGAGTTAATGCCCCGTGGAGCCCCCTTATCTCATGTCATATCTCCTTCAGGTTTACTTTCTGATTTGAAGATATTTTGGTTCCGACAACCAAACTTTTCCCTACTAAGACCTCAATGTTGAGTCCAAATCTCACATTATACCCAAAATTCCATCGGAAACTATTGATGCAAACCCAATTCTCTGAAGCCCTGGTATTTACTAATAAATAACCAGACGTCTCTTCTGCTAAGATTTGCATGTCTGTCAGCGTTTTTAATTATTATTTTTTTTCTGATTTTGTTGCTAACCACTGGTCTGTACAAGCAGAGGAAATGTGTCTGACAGTCACCGTTTTCTTCAGCACTCAGTCCAGACCAGAGAACACAGGAGGCACTTCAATAACACCAGTTTGGAAATCATTGGCAACCACAGTTCTGACAACTTTTAAAAAAATATATGTTTTTATTGATTTCAGAGAGTAAGGGAGAGAGGGAGAAAGAGAAACATCAATAATGAGAGCGAATCGTCGATCGGTTGCCTTCTACACCCTCCCCACTTGGGATTGTGCCCTGAGCAGGAATCGAACTGCAGCCCTCGGGTTCACAGTTTGATGCTCAACCACTGAGCCACACCGGTGGGGCACAGTTCCAATGACTTTGGACTCCTTTCTTTCTTTGTTTCTTTCTTTCTTTCTTTCTTTCTTTCTTTCTTTCTTTCTTTGTTTCTTTCTTTTTTAAAAAAACATATTTTATTGATTTTTTACAGAGGGGAAGAGAGAGGGATAGAGAGTTAGAAACATCGATGAAAGAGAATCATCGATCAGCTGCCTCTTGCACACCCCCTCCTGGGGATGTGCCTGCAACCAAGGTACATGTCCTTGACTGGAACTGAACCCGGGAACTTTCAGTCCGCAGGCCGATGCTCTATCCATTGAACCAAACCGGTTCTGCCTGGACTCAGTCCTTCCTTGATCCCTCAGCCACAGCCATGGGATGTGACAGGATTTGGCTTCACAAGCCAGCCCAGCCCAGGCTTGCACCCTTATCACCTTCCCTGCCATTCCAGGTGAGTAACTTAATGTTTCCAAGCCTCCCTGTGTCCCCTGCTCACTCAAGGGGTGGGGGGGCACAAATCTACTTCTCAAGGCAAATGGGAGCATTTAGTAAAACAATGAAAGATAAATGGAGAGGCTGTAGCAGGCACTGAATTTCTGCTAGCTGCCTGACGACATCACCAGCTGAGAATAAAGCAGCTTTGATTTCTTGCTGTACATGCCGTGCGATGTGTCAGGCGCTTATTAGGTCTTGTCACGATTCCTCACGTAGATTCAAGTGAGGATTGTCTCCCGTGTTTTTATAGATGAGAACACGGAGGCTTACAGAGGTGAGCTCACTTGAGCAAAGTCATCCAGGTCAGGAGTCAAAAGGGGTAGAATTCGAAGGCTGGGGACTGCTCACGGTATCACCATGGCACAAGCCCACATTCCTCAAAGGACATTTCCCTGGGACTCCCTCCCATCCTGTCAGACTCTCAGTTGGCTGATGTAGGGAGCAGTTATAGGGTTAAACCTCCGACTGACCTGCTGGCAAAGTCCCAAACAAGTCCCAGCTTGGAGGTCGCAGTCCTCTAAGCATAATTAAGCTTGACCTGATGACATTCCCTAGATCCTTCATGGGTAGCCAGTGGGCTGTAGGAGGGGCATAATGATGCAAGTCTCTCCCCGGCCCCCCCCCCCCCCCCCCCCGCCCCCAACGGGCCTGCCTGCGCCTCGGCAAAAATCCCACATCCCAGTCATGCCTTGCCCTTGGGTTTAGCCACAGACCCGTTCCTAAAAGCCCCCTCCCACCTGAACTCATATCCCCCATGTCCTCAGACCTACCTCATGAACCTGTGCCTGGTGACTCATTGGTAGCTCCTGTTCTTTCTCACCTGAGAACCGGCACCTGACTGTGCTGCCAGCTGTGTTTTCCCCAGTGTGTCCTGGACACTGATCTCCAACCTTCTGGTTTAGGACCTTTGTGTTCTGAAGGCCAATGGTTTCTGACTCCTGGATTCACTTCCCTCTTCTCCAAGGACAGCTCTCTACTTCTTGGAAAGCTGTCTTGGTGGGATCCCTTATCACATCCTGTGTGGTTCAGGGTTCCTGTTCAGAGTCTGATTTCTGGAGGAGGCCGCACACAAATGAAAAGAGACTGGAAAAGAGTTAATTTGGGAAAACGGGGGGCCAGGCGGGAGTCCAGCTCTCTGGGGAGGACTGCCCACTGCTCTGGCCTTTGCTATCCCTTTTTGTTGAGGCTATGGGAAACACCCATGTCCTTTAGGCAGGAAATTCCAATACTAGACAGTCAGCAAGAATTCACAGATGATTAACAGGTGGAGGTTGTTTTAACTACCAAAATGTCAACTAAACAATGATTGACTAGTTCTGACCATTCAGAGCAGTTAAGGTTGACCAGCCTTCCGGATTCCCTTTACTGGCGACAATTAGGCATCTATAGACCCTCCCACCCATTGGGATGGATGCATGACCCAGGCTAAGCTCACAAAGGCACGGCTTCTGCCCTAAAAATGGTGATGGAATCGTGGGAGGGAGCTCTGTTCAAGCTGGAGGCTAGAAGAACATCTTTCTATGGAAGGTAGAATGAGATCCACCAGAGTGGGAAAGAGATACTCTGAGCCACGACGAGAAACAGCTGATACGTGTGGGAGAGAGAGAGACAAAATGAGGCAGGTACAGTCACACACGCACACACACACACACACACAAACACACACACGCATACACGCACACAGTGTCCCAGGGAGAGAGAAAGAGAGCAGATGAGCTTCTCTGGGATCCATCCCACCTCCTCTGACATCACGTATTCACCTTGAATGGAGCGAGGAGGGTGTTGGGAGACCAGAATCCTGGGTGTCAGAGGAGGAGCTGGGAGCCCTGGTGTATATTTTCATTTTTATTTTTTAAATATATTTTATTGCTTTTTTACAGAGATGAAGGGAGAGGGATAAAAAGTTAGAAACATGGATGAGAGAGAAACATCAACCAGCTGCCTCTTGCACACCCCTACTCGGTATGTGCCTGCAACCAAAGTACATGCCCTTGACCAGAATCAAACCTGGGATCTTTCAGTACACAGACCAACACTCCAACCCTGAACCAAACCGGTTTTGGCCGGGTATATATTAAAAAAAAAGTCCTCACTGAGGATATGAATTTTTTATTGATATTTTTAAAGAGAGGAAGGGAAAGGGAGGAGGGAGGAAAGGAGTTTCTCAGGTCACAGGTGACAACCTAGGAGAGAGGGAGGAGGTCTTCAGGAAGAATACATCTGCCATGAATTCCATGAGAGAGCGGCACACCGGAATCGAACCTGGGAACCTTTAGTCAGCAGGCTGACGCTCTGTCCACTGAGCCAAACCGGTTTGAGCTAATGTTGACATTTTATTATGACTTTGATAGACAGTCAAGTCACACATGTCTGTAAGTCATGGATGCCTTCATTTTTTAATTTTTTATTCTTTGCGAAGTAACTGTTCTAGGGTGTAGGGATGGAGAGGTGGCAGTATGGAGGGATTAGGCATTCCCTCTCATGGTATCGCTAATACATTTGCAGTAAGCACACACAGGCGTGTAGAAGGTTGGGAGGAAGGGCGGTCGAGGAGGGACATTTCCCTTGGACACCAGGCCTTGCAGGGAACCTTCGCACATCAGTGGGCTCCCCGAGTCACCCTGGAGGGGAGAGAGCAGGTGAGCTTCCGCCTCAGAGCAGCCATCCCTGAGGTCTCCTATACCTTGTGGTGTTCATGTCTGTCCTGCCAGAAGACAGCCTTCCAACCTGGCCAATGGGAAGAGATGCCTGGTCTCTGCGGACCAATGGTGGAGCAGGAATGGATGCTGTTATGGAGAGGACCAATCAGGTTTTCTGAAGAGTCCATGGGCTTGAGTCCTGGCCAATCACAGGGAGGGGGCGGGGCTCCGAGGGTGTCAGAGCCCCATTTATTTTCCATGGTAAAGGGACGCTTTGCCAAGCCCCTGGTAGAAGGTGCATTATCTCCCGGAATCCACACATTTTTTCTAGGATGCGGGCCAGGGTTGTCCTGGATACCAGGTGAAGGATCCATGACTCAATTCAAAGGGTCCGGTGCAAATGAAAATGGGTCCACCACCTTCAAGTATATGCATTTGAACACAATTGGAAACATATGTGAAATCTAGAGTGACATGCTCTCCAGTGTGGGGCTCTGTGTCCCTGCACAGCTTGCCTATTCATGAATCAGCTTTCCCTGAGGAGGTGGGAGGGAGACAGGGAGAACCATCCCATTCTTAAAAACACCCCCATTCTAAAGATGCACCATCTCATTGTCCCTGGAAAGCGGACAGTGAGCATGTGAAGGAGGAAAGAGGGAATACAAAGAGGCCACCAGTCAAAGAGAAAGAGTTAGAGATGTTGTGGCCGGCACTACCCGGTGGAGGCAGAGCTCCAGATGGCTAGCAACATCCTGTGGAGGCAGGACACCAGGGCAGGGAAGGAATGGGCAAGCAGACCCACAACAAAGAATGTAGCATAACTTAGTCATAAAATAGTTCTGTTGCAAGGCTCAACCCCCAGGCAGGCACGTCCTGTTACCAGTAGCCGCAAGGCAGGACAAACAGACCGAACCAGGTGAAACATAGACTGCTTAAGCTAAAAATAAACCCCCACCCATGGTGTAGTATAAACTTTAAATGTTACTGTACTCTTGGAATTTTTCTATAACTTATAACTGATGTTTCTTTGTTAAAACTTTTAGCCAATCATAATCTGCCAGGCATCCCTAAGATGGGGATAAAAGTAGCGTGCTTAGAGTGGGTCAGGGCTCTCGTTGCTCACTGCTGTGTCAGTTGAGATGGGAGCCCAGACTCCAGTTCGAAATATAGCTTCCATGTATAAGCCCAGAGGAGACTTGATGCCTGCAGGAGGGTAATTGGACTTCAGTGAGGACAGTACTAATGGGAACTGTGATACTAGAGGGTGTCGTAACTGTAAGACCAGTTTTGCTAGCCAGTGAGAAAGTCCAGGGCTAAGTAAAGCTACATGTGCAAGGGAACAGGAGAGCAGAAAGAGAAGAACAGAGAAGACAAGAAAGAAATTGGTATGAAAACTTATTTTCCTGGTCCCCTTGGTTAAGGACCTTAATAACAGCTATAGCAGGGCCCCTCACCCTACTCTTACTCATGTAACTCATTGGACCCTGCCCCCTCTGCAGCCTGCCAACCTTCAAGCAGGATAGAATTCAGGCAGTGAAGCTCATGGTCCTACATACCCAGTATTAGCCGATCTGAGAGGAGGAATGGGAGCAGCCAGAATCAATGATTTGATTCCCCAATATGACCAGTGGGGAATGTTGTGGCCGGCAAGACCCGGTGGAGGCAGAGCTCCAGATGGCTCGCAACACCCTGTCGAGGCAGGACTCCAGGCCAGGGAAGCAAGGAGCAACTCTAAGCACGCTACTTTTATCCCCGTCTTAGGGATGCCTGGCAGATTATGATTGGCTAAAAGTTTTAACAAAGAAATGTCAGTTATAAGTTATAGAGTATGTAGCAGGATATGCTTTAGCCAAGCATAACTGTTAGTCATAAAATTGAGCTGCAAGGCTTAACCCCCAGGCAGGCACGTCCTGTTACCAGTATCCGTAAGGCAGGACAAACAGACCAAGCCAGGTGAAACAGAGACTGCTTAAGCTGAAAATAAACCCCGACCGCAGGTGTTGTATAAACTTTAAATGTTACTCTACTAGTGGAATTTTTCTGAAACTTATAACTGACGTTTCTTTTTTAAAACTTTTAGCCAATCCTAATCTGCCAGGCATCCCTAAGACGAGGATAAAGGTAGAATGTTTAGAGTGGGTCGGGGCTCTCATTGCTTGCTGTTGTGTCAGTTGAGACGGGAGCCCAGACTCGAGTTCCTAATAAAGGCTTCCTAAATTCCAATTTGGTGACTGGTGGTCGTGATTCGCGGGTAGGCTATAATAGAGAGAAGGATGGAGAGAAGAAAGGGAAGGTAGAAGGTGACAGAGAAGAAGAAATATATGGGGTGAGGAAAGAGGGAGAGATGGAGGAAATAGAAAGAGTAAGAGAGTGAGAGAGAGAGAGAGAGAGAGAGAGAGAGAGAGAGAGAGAGAGAGAGAGAGAATACAGAGGAAAGCAAAATAAGATGAGGTGTAAAGAGGGATGAGGAGAGATAATTCTCAGAGACAAGAGGGGATTACAGAGATGAGGAAGTGGGGACAAAGAGTAGAAGGAGGCTCCTTCTTTCCCCAGAGCCAGGACCAGGTACAAAGACATATAAGCAAGCCAGACACTAGCTCCGGGCACAAAATATCAGCAAGTATTTAATGCAATGCCTTAGAAATCTAATTTACTAAGAAAAAAAATCCATGGGAATTATGGAATTTTAATTTTAGCTAAAGTTGTGACCAACACCATGGTTTGATGAACCACCTGACCTGGGCATAGAACTGAGGAGAGAGAGAGCCAGGAAAGTGGGCCTGGTGAGGGGTGAGGGAAGGCTCAGCCCCAGGGTCAGGGCCCCTCTGTTCCCACTCCCCATGGACATGGGATGGAGGGGGAGACCGGCTGAGAGGAAGTAGGACCCAGAGTAGGGGAGGAGGGGACTCACTTTACCATGGAGGACCGTCTGTTGGGAGGAGCAGCACAGAGCATGGACCTCTTCTGCATGTTCGAGGAAACCTCCCTGCATTCCTTGATGGGGAGGATGCTGGCTTTGGTGCACATGAGCTGTGATGTGTTTCTCACTGTTGGGGAAGTCAGGGGGTCCGTCAGAGGCTGGGGTGGTTGGACCGCTGGATACTGATACAAGAATGGTGGAGGGAGAGGTTCTGGATGACCAATAAAGAGAGGCTGGGTGACTCTAGGCTCTGGTCACGAACTAGGCCCCAGTGATGGAACTCCTGGATTGGAGGGAGGAGGATCTGAGGGGCCAAGGCTTAGGGGTCTGAGGGTGAAGAAGGCCAGGGCTCTCTTCTCTATAGGATGAGGTGGCTGGGAGCCAGAGGTTGTGTGTGAGAGCCCGGAGGGTGCTGGGGGCCTGGATCTTTGGGTCTGAGGGGGTACCTGGGGGCAGGGATTCTTGTGTCTGATGGAGGCAGAGGCTGGGTCCTGCACACTGAAAATGTGGAGATGCAACTGAGAGACAACCATACTTGGTCTGCATCAAAAGGTGACTGGGGCCCTGACTGGTTTGGCTCAGTGGATTGAGTGTCGGCATGTGGACTGAAGGGTCCCAGGTTTCATTCCAGTCAAGGGCATGTCCCTTGGTTGCAGGCTTATCCCACGTAGGGCGTGTGCAGGAGGCAGCTGGTGGATATTTCTCTCTCATTGATGTTTCTGGCTCTCTATCCCTCTCCCTTCCTCTCTGTAATAAACCAATAAAATTATATATGTATATTATTATTAAAAAGAGGTGACACGGGTTTTTGGACCCCTGGGTCCAGAAGATGGAGGTTTGGGATCAGGGATTATGTGTTAAGGGAAAGAGGGTCTATGGCAGAGTCCTCAGTCTGCTGTTAACAGGCCTGGTGACTTGGACTCCTGGGTCTGGCTGAGGGAGAAGGGGAGTGTGGGTCTGGGATCTTGGGTTTGTTACCTGTGTCCTGTGTCTTAGGGAAAAAAGGGAGCTGTGGGCTCTGGTACGCCTGGGTCACAGGAGCAGCCTTACCTACATGTGTGGTGCTACTGCCCCAGCCTGAGGCAGTATAACTGTTCCCGGCCGGTTTGCACCTGGAGGGCACATTGATTGTCCTCAAGGTGGAAGAGAGCGTGGCCGGGCTGCTCAGCTTCACAAGCATGATGTCATGGACTTGCCTGACTGCGTCAAACTGGGGTTGGACGAAGGTCTGTGTGGCCCTGATCCTCTGGGCATTTGGGTCAACCAGAAGGTCACTGCCCATTTGCATGATGTATTCACTTGAAAAAAACAAACAAAAACGCAGCATTGAGAACCTGTGATGGTAGAGCAGTGTTCGGCAAACCCATTAGTCAACAGAGCCAAATGTCAACCGGACAACCATTGAAATTTCCTTGGAGAGCCACTTTTTTAAAACTGAAGCTTCTTCTAGTGCCACTTCATTGAAATAGACTTGCCCAGGCCGTGGTGTATTGTGGAAGAGCCACAGGTTAGGGGGAACACAGACTCCAAATGAGAAGGACAGAGCACTGGAGCGGGGTTGCCAGAGACACAGAGGGTGCCGGAGAGACACATAGAGACAAACCAAGACCCAGAGAGACAGAAAGAGAGAGAGAGAGGGGCAGAGACTCTGTGGCTGCCACAGAGGAAGGGCCTCTTCTGCTGGGGCTGGAAAGACAGAGAGTTCCGAAAGCTGGAATATTGTAAATTACCTTGTTTGTCCTTGACTATAAATAAAGCCTCAGCTTTGCAGTCTGGATTCGTTCTGTGGTCTCAGCCAGCTACAGAAGATTCACCTAGATCCAGCTTATTCTCTTTGTCTGTCTTTTCTTCATACTGCACAAGTCCTCCCCCAGGCTTGCCAAAGTCTTGGCTGAGATGGCACGGCTCAGGCTGAAACCAAATTAAGATTCCCAGGAGGCTATTAATGATGTAAACTTCCCCCTCCCCCACCATCCCTGCCTGCACCTTGTCAAGAATCCCACATCCCAGCCATGACTTGCCCTTGAGTTTAGCCCCAGACCTGTTCCTAAAAGCCCCCTCCCACCTCAACTCATATCCCCCATGTCCTCAGACCTACCTCGTGAACCTATGCCTGGTGACTCTTGTTCATACCTGAGAACTGGCACCTGACTGTGCTGCCAGCTGTTTTTGCCCTGGCAGGTTCTGGACACTGACCTTGAACCTTTTGGATTAGCACTTTGTGTTCTGACGGCCGATTGTTTCTGATCCCTGGGTTCACTTCCCTCTTCTCCAAGACCAGCTCTCTACTTCTTGGAAAGTGGTCTTGATGGGATCTCTTAGCACATCTGTGTGGTTCAGGATTCCTGTAGGGTTTCCGGAGAAGGCCGCACACAAATGAAGAGACTGGAAAAGAGTTAATTTGGGAAAATTGGGAAAGGGAGGTGGGGGGCGGGGGGGAAAGCAGTCAGGAGTCCACCTCTAGGAGAAGGAAAAGAGTTAATTTGGGAAAATGGGGAGCCAGGCGGGAGTTCATCTCTATGGGGAGGACTACCTACTGCTCTGGCCTTTGCTATCCCTTTTTATTGAGGCTAGGGGAAACACCAATATCCTTTAGGCAGGAAATTCCAATAATAGACAATCAGCAAGAATTCACAGATGATTAACAGGTGGAGGTTGTTTTTACTACCCAAATGACAACTAAACAATGAGTGACTAGCTCTGACCATTCAGAGCAATTAATGTTGGCCAGCCTTCCAGATTCCCTTTTCACATTTCACTACTGGTGACAATTAGGCTTCTATAGACCCTCCCACCCATTGGGATGGATGCAGGACCCAGGCTTAGCTCACAAAGGCTTGGCCTCTGCCCTAGAAATGGTGATGGAATCCAGGAAGTGAGCTCTGTTCAAGCTGGAGGCTAGAAGAACATCTTTCTATGGAAGGTAGAATGAGATCCACCAGAGAGGGAAAGAGATACTCTGAGCCACTAGGAGGCACAGTTGACACGTGTGGGAGAGAGACAGAGAGACAAAAAGAGGCAGGAACAGTGACACATACCCACACACACACACACACACACACACACACACACACACACAC
Source organism: Pipistrellus kuhlii (assembly GCF_014108245.1). Taxonomy (NCBI): domain Eukaryota; kingdom Metazoa; phylum Chordata; class Mammalia; order Chiroptera; family Vespertilionidae; genus Pipistrellus; species Pipistrellus kuhlii. Next base: position 498,745 of record NW_023425414.1, on the reverse strand, counting down.
AGTGTCCCAGGGAGAGAGAAAGAGAGTGGATGAGCTTCCCTGGGATCCATGCCACCTCCTCTGATGTCACACACGGGTGGGCAGACTGCAGCTCTCCAGCCACAAGTGGCTCTTTGGCCCCTTGAGTGTTGCTCTTCCTCAAAATACAACTGCCTGGGCTGGTCTATGGTGAGGAAGTGGTGTTAAGAGAAGCTTCAGTTTAAAAAATGTGGCTCTCAAAAGAAATTTCAATCGTTGTCCTGTTGGTTGGGTCTGTGGACGAATGAGTTTGCCCACCACTGTCCTAATGGACTGTGATACCTGTAGGACCGTGTCTGACACCTGTGAGCTCTGTATCTCTGTTCCCGCTTTAACTGCTGCCAAGGCTGGGTGTCAGAGAAGTAAGGATTCTTCTTCTTCAGAAAACATTTTCTCTTTTATTGCTATTTCCTCATTACATTATCTTTTAATGTTAATTAAATTTGTTGGTTAATAAAATTACATGTGTTTCAAGTCTATCACATTTAATGTCCGTTGCATGGGGTGTTGGCACTCAAAAGTCAAAGCTTCTTCTGACACCATAAAGTTCACCACCTTTCCCTTTCACTGCCTGCCTCCCCTCCCCCAACTTTCCTCTAGTAACTGATATCCTGGTGTCTGTGTCCATGGGCAATTCTTTTCTCGTTTGTTCATTTGCCGCTTGCAGTTTTATATCCCACATGAGATGGACATCATGTGATTCTCATCCTTTTCCATCTGACTTACCTCAGTTAGGAAGATATTCTCGAGATCTATCAATGATGTCACAAATGACAGTATTTCATCCTTTCTTTTCTTTTTTTAATATATATTTTTATTGATTTTGGAGGGGAAAGGAGAGAGAGAGAAAGCGATAGGAAGATCAGTGATGAGAAAGAATCATGGATTGGCTGCCTCCTGCAGGCCTCCTATTGGGGACTGGGGGATCGAGCCCGAGACCTGGGTCTCTTTAGTCTGCAGTCCAATGCCATTTCCACCGAGTAGTATTCTATTGTGACCTGCTCAGAACCTTTTCACATCCCATTTGCTCTTTGATGAAGAAGTCATTTACCTCATCTCTCCATTCCCCACCCCTCTCTCTCTGTCTCTTTCTCTCTTTCCCCTTCCCCACCCCCTGTCCCATGTTACAAATGGGGAATACTGAGGAGAAACACAGGTCAACTGGGGGCAGGAGACAGATTCAGGCTCAGCATCAGATGCACTTTCCTTTCCCACCTCCCTCTCTGAAGCTCTCCTCTCCCAACTGTAAGTCTCCAGAGGTCCCCACTCGTGTTTTTCAGATCATAGAGGTGCGCAGGCACAGAGCGGAGAACGGAAGGAAGGAGGCACCCAGGACTCTGCCCACAGGCAGTCTGGTACCTGCTCTTTATTCTGTAAACTATTCATTTTACACCGTGAGGATCACATGCCTACACTACTCTTTTCGTTTGTTTCTTTTTTCATTCAATATCAGGTAGCAAACACATTCCTCGGTGACAACTCTGCATAATCATTATCCCGATCAGTTTCCTGAGTGTCCTGACCTCCATCCGTTTATTGTTTAACTCAAACAACCCAGTCATTTGGGACATGGTCAGTGTTGTCTCTCTCTTGCTCTGACAAATAGTGTTGTGATGCAATCAAACCTTGCCCACCTACATTTCGGCTTTACTAGAACAACTAGATGGAAAGTGATGCAAAAATCTCTTTTAAAAAAACAAACAAGCATATATCTTATTGATTTTTTTACAGAGAGGAAGGGAGAGAAATATAGAGTTAGAAACATCGATGTGAGAGAAACACATATCAGCTGCCTCCCGCACACCCCATACTGAGGATGTGCCTGATACCAAGGTACATGCCCTTGACCTGAATTGAACCTGGGACCCTTGAGTCCGAAGGCCGATGCTTTATCTTCTGAGCCATACAGGTGAGGGCTGCAAAAATCTGTTGATGAATCTCCCTTTCACAAAACCTGTAGCAACCCACCGTCCTAGTGGTGGAAACTGTTGGTCTTACCATTTTTATTTATTTATTTATTTATTTATTTATTTATTCATTCATTCATTCATTCATTCATTTACCAATCCCGGGGTTTTCAAGTTCTGTGTTCTGCTTTTAGATTTTAAATAAGTGTAATATTCAGTTAGAATACTGTTGACATTTTATTTATTTTTAAAAGAATATATACTTTATTGATGTTTTACAGAGAGGAAGTGAGAAGGAGAGGGACAGGGAGAGATAGTTGGAAACATCCATGAGAGAGAAACAACCATCAGCTGCCTCCTGCAAACTCAAGTTACATGCCCTTGACCTGAATTGAACCTGGGACCTTTCAGTCCACAGGCTGATGCTCTATCCGCTAAGCCAAACTGATTGGGGCTATCGTTGACGTTTTATTATGAGTTTGATAGACAGTCAAGTCACACATGTCTGTAAGTCATGGATGCCTTTATTTTATTTATTTATTTATTTATTTATTTATTTATTTATTTTTGCGAAGTAACTCTTCTAGGGCGTAGGGATGGAGAGATGGCAGTATGGAGGGATTATGAATGTTCTCTCATGGTATCGGTAATCCATTGGTGGTACGCACACACACGCGTGTAGGTGGTAGGGACCAAGGGCGGAGAACAAGTGTAAGGTTCTATGGCAAACAGGCCTTGCAGGGAACCTTCGCACATCAGAGGGCTCCCCAAGTCAGCCTGGAGGAGAGAGAGCAGGTGAGCTTCCGCCTCAGAGCAGCCATCCCTGAGGTCTCTTAACCCTTGTGGTGATCCAGTCTCTGTCCTGCCAGAAGACAGCCTTCCACCCAGGGTAATGGGAAGAGACGCATGGTCTCTGAAGACCAATGGCAGAGCAAGAATGGATGCTATCATGGAGATGACCAACCAGGTTTTCTGAAGACATGGGCTTGAGTCCCGGCCAATCAGAGGGAGGGGGCGGGGCTTGCAGGGTGTCAGAGCCCCATTTAGTTCCCATGGGAAGGGAAATAAAATGAAGTGAGGTGTAAAGAGGGATGAGGGGAGATAATTCTCAGAGACAAGAGAGGGTTGCAGAGACTAGGAATGGGAGAAAAGAGGAGAAGTAGGCTCCTTCTTTCTCCAGAGCCAGGACCAGGTACAAAGACATATAAGCAAGCCAGACACTAGCTCCCGGCACAACATCTCATTGATTGCAATGAGCATTTTAATGCAATGCCTTAGAAATCAAATTTACTAGGGAAAAAAATTGATTCTTATAAGTATATTTCCAGTAGGACATGATCTCACTCATCTAGGGGAAATGGTGAACAACATAGACTGATGAACAAGAACAGACCCAGAAATATGCAGCCATGGGTCAGAGGGTTAGATCTCAAAGGGTGGGTGGGCATAAAAGGGAGAGATCAACCGAAGGACTTGTGTGCACACATATGAGCCTAACCAGTGGTCAAGGACAATAGAGGTGTGGGGGTATGAGTGGGGGATTGGAATGGGGGCTTGAGGACAAATATGTGAGTACTTAATCAATAAAGAAATTAATTTTAAAAATGTATGCTTGTAGTCAGTACCTTGCTGCCCTTATCTTCATTTTAAGACCCCCCGCCCCCTTTTTCCAACTCATATTAGTGTCTTTGTGCCCACCCCCAAGGCCACGCCAATCCCCATGGGCTCTCACCCTGACCTGGGCAGAGAATGGAGGAGAGAGAGCCAGGGAAGTGGGCCTGGTAAGGTGTCTGGGAAGGCTCAGCACCAGGGTCAGGCACCCCCGTTCCCCCCCGGCCACTGGATGGAGGGGAAGCAGGACCCAGGGCAGGGGAGGAGGGGACTCACTTGACAGAGCTGGGTCTTGTATTGGGGATTACCAGCACAGAGCATGGTGTCCTTTGGCTTTTTCTGGGAATGCTCCTTGCAATCTTCGATGGGGAGGATGCTGGTTTCGGTGCACTGGAGCTCAGCTAAGTTTGCATCTATTGGGGAAGTTAGGGGGGAGATCAGAGACTGGAATGGCTGGGCCCCTGGTTGCTGATAAAAGAGTGTGTG
>NW_023425414.1:377500-494223 GCF_014108245.1 Pipistrellus kuhlii | reverse complement strand
CTTCTCTTCCTTTCTTCCTTCCTTCCTTCCTTCTTCCTTCCTTCCTTCCTTCCTTCCTCCCTCCCTCCCTCCCTTCCCTCCCTCCCTCCCTCCCTCCCTCCCTCCTTTCCTTTCTCTCTCTCTCTCTCTCTCTCTCTCTCTCTCTCTCTCTCTCTCTCTCTCTCATTTTTCGTTGTTGTTGTTAATCCTCACCCAAGGATATTTTTCCATTGGTGAGGATGTTTTTAGAGAGAGAGGAAGTCAGAGAGAAACATCGATGTGAAAGAAAGACATCAATTGGTTGCCTCCTGAACGTGCCTTGACCAGGGCCTGGGCCAGGGAGGAGCTTGCAACTGAGGTACGTGCTCTGACCAGAATCAAACCTGGGGGCCTTTGGTCCATAGGCCAATGCTCAATCCACTGAGCCAAACCCGCTAGGTTGTCTAGGATCATTTTTTCTCTCACTCTCATTCCCTCTCAGGGGGTGGCCTAGACCCTACACCCCTAACTCTGAGAATCCTGTGGAAACGCCCAAGCTGATTTCCAGAAGGGTCTTTGAGCTTGAACCCACACTCAACTGTAACATAGAGGTATGAATTAATAAAAGTAGACTTTCCTAACGCCACCAACTACATGTTTACTATTATCACTTAGTCTGTGTTTCATATTATATACTAGAGGCCTGGTGCAGGAATTTGTGCACCAGGTGGGGTCCCTCAGCCTGGCCTGCAGGGATTGGGCTGAAACCAGCAGTGTGACATCCCCCGAGGGATCTCAGATTGCGAAAAGGTGCAGGCAAGGCCAAGGAACCCTACTGGTGCACCAATTCATGCACTGGGCCTCTAGTAGTGCTAGTTAAGACCACTAAAAAGACTCCATGTGAAGAGGACATTGAAACCAAATCTTGATGAATTTGGTGGGTGACTGCACATAGCTCTTGGAGCAGTGAATTCTAGCAGAGCTACCAGGAAGGTGAGAAGCAAAGGGGCAACCTGGAATGTTCTAGCAAAGAATACTGTTTGTTTGTTTGTTTGTTTGTTTGTTTGTTTTTACTAGAACTGGATGAGCAAAAGGGAGGGGGACAGGCCAGGAGGTCAGAGACATCACAGGGATTGGTGACCAACATAGGAGTTTGGCTTTACTTTGAGCAAGATAGGGACCATAGTGAGATTATTATCAGACAGCTAATTTCTCAGGGTGAAAAGGACCCCCACTTCTAAACCAGCCCCCAAAATGTGATTCACTCATCACTTGAGCCCAGATCTCTGACCCCTAACCCCATTCTACCTCGTTTCCCACAAGTTGACCCGTTCGTAGACATGGTTGTTGCCTACCCAGCATGCACTCCTCCTGCCATTCTGTGTCAGAACCATGATTTAGTCAGGACAGCCTGCTGTGCTCATGTGACCACAAATGAGCTTGACTGCAGGGAGCATGGGGGCCCATGTCTGCGGTCCAGGGATTGTTAAGAAATGGACACGTGGTGCGGTTCTGGCCAATGAGGAGTGAGGGGAAGACCCTCACTTCTGGGCCACTTCTGGGATCTACGTTCTTCTTTCCAAAAGGAGACACGAGGGGGAGTTCTTTATTCTTTTAGATACCGCACTTTCTGGATGTAAATTCCGGAAGTGAGGCAAACTTTCTGGACCCACGGAAGAAAGTGGCAGGTCGCCAAAGCCATAGCTCTGAAGGTGGAAAAACCAAGAGACGGAGATAATCAATATCTTTGATGAAATTATTGAACTGTCAAATTAATGCTCCATAGAGCCCCTTCATTTTATGTCATTTTCAGCCTTCCTTCCTTCCTTCCTTCCTTCCTTCCTTCCTTCCTTCCTTCCTTCCTTCCTTCCTTTCTTTTTTCCCCACAGTCAAACTCTTCCTTACTGAGACCTCAATGTTGAGTCCAAATTTCACCTTACATCTCAAATCCAATCAGAAACCATGAATATAAATCTAATCCTAACTAGAGTCTCCAGGTGAAATCCAAATTAACCAATAAACCAATCCTAGTCCCAGGAATAGCTTATTCTCCAGACCTCCTCTCAGACCCAATCCTTTATATACACCTATGAAATCCATATACCAGACGGGGATCGGTGCTGAGGATACAGGGGTGCTCAAACCAGGACATACCGAGTCCCTTCCTTCAAAATACAAATAGTCAACTGTAAAAGGAAAAATAATCAAATCACCATATACGAATGTAAATTTACAACTTTAATGTGTGCTCTGGAGTAAATGGGCACAGGATTATGAAAGCCTTCCAGGGGATTTTGAACCAAGAAGCAACAAATAGTGAGAGAGGGAAGAACAATAAGCATAAACTAGAAAAAAAAATGTGCAGGACTCGCAGGGCACATTGTGTAGAGAAAACAGCAGGTGCAAAGGTCCTGAGGTGGAGGGCCAGCATGGATGGAACTCAGGGAACGAAGGACCATGTGGGTCCTGGTGTGTTGGACTTCATCTCGTGGACAATGATGGATCCCTTGGACTCTGTTCAGAGGAGTGACCTAAAACATTTGTATTTTCAAAATATTCAGTCATGAGGAGGCCATTGCTATGTGACAAATGAGAGATGATGGTGACTAAGATAAGGCCATTGGGGAGATGGAGGTGGCAATAAGTGAATGGATTCCAGGTGTGTTTAGAAGGGAAAAATCAAGAGGCCATAGCGATTATTGCTTGTCTCATTTTTTGATTCTTATAAGTATATTTCCAGTAGGACATGATCTCACTCATCTAGGGAAAATGGTGAACAACATAGACTGATGAACAAGAACAGACCCAGAGATGAGGAGCCGTGGGACCTCAAAGGCAGGGTGGGGATAAAAGGGAGAAATCAACCAAAGGACTTGTGTGCACACATATGAGCCTAACCAATGGTCAAGGACAATAGGGGGGTGGGGGCAGGAGTGGGGAGGGGTGGGGGATTGGAATGGGAGTTGAGGACAAATAGGTGATACCTTAATCAATAAAGAAAGTAAATTTTTTTTTTTTTAAGAGGCCACAGCAATGGGTTGGATGGAAGTTGTGGTGAGGGAGATGGAGATGGTGGGGCTTCAAGATCTCTTGTGGGACGCAGATGATGCCATTCAAGGAGAAGGCAGGGTCAGATCTGATCAAGAGCTCATGGGAGAGAGAGCGAGAAAGACCGCTGCCCACGATTTCAACCGTAATTCCAAATCCTGTCTTTTCTCTGACACAGCTCTCAACTCCAAACTTTACACAAGCCCGGGTCTTCACCTGCAACCTCAGTGGTGCCTAATCCTAACTCTCAGGACTTCTTTACCCTTGACCAAGTCCAATGTATGCCTCAACGTGGCACCGGCTTAGTTCAAGCTACCTTGCTCACATCAAGCAAACTTGATTATGACTCCTGACTGAACCTTGAATCCCTGAACAGAAATCAAGCTCAACCTTGACCCAGACACTAGGTGTCGCTATATCCTGAATTCCAAAAGCCTGACCTCGGGCACAACTCAGACGTTAGTTTTGCATTCCCCTCATATCCCAGGCTGTTCATAAACCATATCCATTTTACATCTGACTCCAATCCTAGCACTCTGACCCAAATTCAAGATCTGTTTTCATTCCAAACCGAATTTCTACTTGAAATCTCAACATCATCTTCATGCTCTTACCCCACAGCCCTTCAACCCTTTCACAGAAACGCTAACATAACATCAACAAACTAACAGTAATGCTAACGTTTTCCCTATCCTGACTACATAAATCCAAGCTAAGTTCCCAAATATACTTCTCCAGGCAAATGTGAGGATTAAATACAAGGATGAAAGAGAAATGGGTGGCAGGCAAGAATTATACAACGGAACCACCCATGTATGCCTGAAAGCTATAAAATCATATTGACCAATATGACCCCAATAGATTTTCTTTTTAGGAAAAAAAAAAAAAAAGCCGAAACCAGTGTGGGTCAGTGGATAGAGTGTTGGCCTGCGGACTGAAGAGTCCTAGGTTTGATTCCGGTCAAGGGCATGAACCTTGATTGCGGGTACATCCCCAGTATGGGGTGTGCTGGAGGCAGCTGATGGATATTTCTCTCACATCGATGTTTCTAACTCTCTCTCCCTCTCCCTTCCTCTCTGTAAAAAAATCAATAAAATATATTTAAAATAAATGAATGAGCAGCCAGCAGGTTTGGAGTTTCTATTAGCTGCCCCACCACGTCATCCAGAGAATAGAGCAGTTTCGATTTCTTGTTGAGCATTCTGTGTGATGTGTCAGCCACTTGCTGGACCCTGTCACTATTCCTCACACACATGCAAGTATCGATTGTCTTTGGCGTTTGTGTAGATGAGAAAACGGAGGTTTTAAAAAGGGGAGGTAACCTCAGCGAAGTCATTTAGCTCAGGAATCAGAGGGGCCAACCTCGGAACATTGGGGACTGCTCATTGGATCTCAGCCCATTTTCTGTGAAAGAAATTTCCCTGGGAAACCCTCTCACATGCTCAGAGTCTACTTTGGTCTGAAGACAAATTCAGAACCATAGGAGTCTACTAATGATGCTGAAAGGGATGCCAGGGTGGAATAAAAATATGCTTTTTCTGAGGAACAGAATAAATTGGTGCATATAATAGAATTAGGGCCATAGAAAGGGAGTGGACTGATAAGTCTCAGGGGGAAAGGGGTGTGGGGAGTCAGGAAGAGACTGGACAAAAATTGTACATCTATGGATGAGGACAGTGGTGGGGGGGGAGGTAAGGGCAGAGGGTGGGGTGGGAACTGGGTGGAGGGGAGCTATTGGGGGGGTAGGAGAAACAATTGTAATAATCTGAACAACAAAGATTTATTCAATTAAAAAATATGATTTTTAGCCAAAACTGGTTTGGCTCAGTGGATAGAGCATCGGTCTGTGAACTGAAAGGTCCCAGGTTCGATTCCGGTCAAGGGCATGTACCTTGGTTGTGGGCTCATCCCCAGTAGGGGATGTGCAAGAAGCAGCTGATCAATGTTTCTCTCTCATCGATGTTTTTAAGTCTCTATCCCTCTCCCTTCCTCTCTGTAAAAAATCAATAAAATATATTTTAAAATATATATGATTTTTATTTTTCCCCTCCTGTTCTCTTCCCTTCTCTGTTCTTTCCCTCCCTTGGACTAACCAAATATGTAACTGATTAATCAATGGGTATGTTTAACCTTATGTTTACGCTCGGATTTTGCTGCAGTTCCCAGTTCACCAGGCAAGAACAAAGAGACTCTGAACCCAGCGCTGAACGTGTTCACGCCTGGCCACCAGGCATGCGGAGACGGGTCGGTGAGGCACAGAATCACCGGGATGACGTGCTCCCGGTCACTGCCTGGCCGGTTCCGGAACGCTGACCATCCTTTTCCAGGCACCAGCAAGGAAAACATTCATCCCACAACCCGAGAACCCCACAGGGACTCAAGTTCCGGGACCACAAACCACCAGAACCCCCCTTGCCCTCCCTCCCTTCCTCAAGCTTTCTCCTAGCAAGCTTAAGGGGCAGGGAGATGTTAGGATTTTTACTCATCATCTTCCCATATGTTTGATATTAAACACACATTTATAACCCAATCCCTGTTTCTGCTTCTTAGCGGGTGGTGATAGGCAACCTAAGTCCCAGACTCAGTTGACCTCCGGTTTATTTACTAGAGGCCCAGTGCAGGGAATTCATGCAGGGGTGTGTGTCCCTCAGACCAGCCTGCACCTTCTCTAATCTGGGACCCCTCTCACAATCCAGGACTGCTGGCTCCCAAATGCTCGCCTGCCTGTCTTCCTGATTGCCCCTAACTGCTTCTGCCTGCTAGCCTGATCACCCCCTAACCACTCCCATGCCAGCCTGATTGATGTCTAACTGCTCCCCTGCCAGCCTGTTTGCCCCCAACTTCCTTCCTCTGCCGACCTGGTCACTCCTAACTGCCCTCCCCTGCGGGCTTGATTGCCCCCAACTGCCCTCCCTTGCAGGCCTGATCCCTCCCAAGTGCCCTCCCCTGCTGGCCATTTTGTGGTTGCCATCTTGTGTCCACATGGGGGCAGGATCTTTGACCATATGGGGGCGGCTATCTTGATCTTGTGTGTTGGAGTTGATTTGAATATTACTCTTTATTAGATAGGATTTTAAAAAATAGTTTTGTTTTTTCCCCATTTTTTATTAAGGTATTATGTGTGTACATATCTTACCTCCCCCACCCCCACCCCACTCCCATACATGTCCTCACCCCCCAGAGTTTTGTGTCCATTGGTTATGGTTATATGCATGCATACAAGTCCTTCGGTTGATCTCTTTATCTCCCCCTCCTCTCTCTAATTTGACAGTCCGTTTGATGCTTTACTGCCTGAAAATAATTTTATTGATTTCAGAAAAGGAGAGGAAGAGAGAGATATCTAGAAGAAGGAGAGATGAGAGACAATCATTGATTGGGGATCCATGCTGGGGATCCAGCCTGCAACCCGGGCACGGGCCCTGACTGGAAACTGAACCATGACCTCCTGGTTCATAGGTCGGCCACTGAGCCACGTGGGCCGGGAAGACCTCTGGTTTCCATGCAACCCGCCATGTTAGCGGGAGTCCCAAACTGCAGCCCTGCCACGCTGTTGGGTTTAGTCCATGACCTGTTCTCCAATCCCACCCAGACACCCTGACTCATGCCACCCTCGTCCTTAGGCCTGTGCTCTGAGCTTTGCCCAACGACTCACCTTCCGCTCAGGGTCACACCTGAGAACGGGCACCTGCCTGTCCTGCCAACTGTGCCTTGCCTCCGGGGCAGCCTCAATACTGATCCTGGACCCTTTAGATTTGGCGCCCGGGGAACTGATGGCCAATTGTTTCTGACTTCCTGTATTTCCTTCCTCCTACTTTATTTATTTTTAAAGAAAGTATATATTTTATTGATTTCTTACAGAGAGGAAGGGAGAGGGATAGAGAGTTAGAAACATTGATCAGCTCCCTACCGGGGATGTGCCCGCAACCAAGGTACATGCCCTTGACCGGAATCGAAGCTGGGACCCTACAGTCCGCAGGTCGATGCTCCATCCACTGAGCCAAACCAGTCTCGGCACCTTCCTCCTACTTTAAAAACATCTCCCCACTTCTTGGGAAGCTGCCCTCTCATATATTTTTGATGAAATTGTCCGTTATACTCCTCCAAGCCCTCCCATCCATTGGGGTGGATGCACATGACCCAGCTAAGCTAACAAGAGCACTGCTTCTCTTGCCTGGCCGATGTGGCTCAGTGGTTGAACATCAACCCAGACACCAAGAGGTTACTGGTTTGATTCCTGGTTAGGGCACATGTGGCTCAATCCCCAGTAGGTCAATGTTTCTCTCTCATTGATGTTTCCATCTCTCCCCCCCCACATCTCCCTTCATCTCTCTCCAAAATAAATAAAAAATATTTTTAAAAATTATGCTGAAACCGGTTTGGCTCAGTGGATAGAGTGTCGGCTTGGGGACTGAAGGGTCCCGGGTTCGATTCCGGTCGAGGGCATGTACCTTGGTTGTGGGCATATCCCCAGTAGGGGATGTGCAAGAGGCAGCTGATCGGTGACTCTCATCGATGTTTCTAACTCTCTATCTCTCTCCCTTCCTCTCTGTACAAAAATCAATAAAATATATTTTAAAAAAAATTAAAGAGCACTGCCTCTCCCCTAGAAATAACGATTGATTGCTTCTCCCCTAGAAATAAGGATTGATTCAAGGGGTGGGCTCTGTTCCAGAGCTGGACCAATCAGAGTTCTCCTTTGGGGATTAAAATAAAATCGCCAGGAGAAAGGGGGGTCTTTGTTGTTTGTTTTTTTTTTCTTTCTGGGTTTGCTTAATGGGGTCTCCTTGGAGCTGCTATGTTTCCTCCAGGTCAACAGAGTCTAGAATGAGATCCCCTCAGGATGGAAAGACACCAACAGAGATAAGAAACAGCGTGGAACAAGGCAGGGAGGGACAGAGGCAGAGAGGCAGGCAGAGTGACAGTTTAAGAAATATTTCCCCCTGGCCAGTGTGGCTCAGTGGTTGAGCGTTGACCTATGAACCAGGAGGTCACGATTCGATTCTCGGTCAGGGCACATGTCCAGGTTGCAGGCTCGATCCCCAGTGCGGGGCATGCAGGAGGCAGCAGTTCCATGATTCTCTCTCATCACTGATGTTTCTATCTCTCTCTCCCTCTCTTTTCTTTTCTGAAATCAATAAAAAAGAGAGAAATGGTTCTAGACCAGTAGTTCTCAACCTTTCTAATGCTGAGACCCTTCAATACAGTTCCTCATGCTGTGGTGACCCCCAACCATAACATATTTTCATTGCTACTTCATAACTAATTTGCTACTGTTAATGAATCCTAATGTATTGATAAATATCTGTTTTCTGATGGTCTTAGGCTCTACAGTTGTAACTCACAGGTTGAGAACCACTAGTAGGGTCACCTAAGACTCTCTCTCCCTCTTTCTTCCTCTCTGTAAAAAATAAATAATGTAAATATATTAAAAAATGTCTATATAGAGGAGGAGTCAGGGTTATTTTCTGGTTATTTTAATTTTTAAATATATTTTTATTGATTTCAGAGAGGAAGGGAGAGGAAGAGATAGAAACATAAATGAGGAGAGAGAATCAATGACTGGCTGCCTCCTGCATGCCCCACACTGGTGATCAAGCCCGCAACCCCAAGGCATGTGCCATGACCAGGAGTCGATGCTCAACCACCGAGCCAAGCAGGCCAGGCAGTTTTATTTATAAAGAATGCCATTGAAGAGGGCCTGGGACCGAGGCAGGTCTGACCTAAGATGGTCTGCACTGTGAGAGTCAGATAGGCAGAGAACTGAATCCTGGCTTTGGGGCTCTCTCGTGAATCACATCGTCTCTCTGAGGGGAACCCCAATTTCTTCACTGTGAAACAAGATGAGGGGCTACCTGGACAACAGAGTCCCAGAAAGAGTGTGTTGATGAGTGCCTGGACTTTTTTTCCAAAATGAGAAGGAGCTGGATTCTTGACTATGATCCTGGGACAGGAACCACCAGGGTCTGGACTCCTGAGTCTGAGGGATGGGGGTCTGGGAGATTTGGTTTCTCTCTATGTTTGATGGGAGTAGGTGTCTTCACTGTCTTTGTGCAGGAAATTCATTGCTGCAGAATTCTACAGGAAGGAGAAGGACGGAAAAAGTAGGCGACCCAAGAATTTTCAAGTGCAAGATACACTGAACACATAATAATCTGGCCACTCAGTGTATATCCTATATAATAAAATGCTAATATGCAAATTGTCCCCTTTACCAGTAGTTCGACCAGCAGGCAGGCCAACCAACTGCCCATGTTCCCTCCCCTGGCCAGGCTGGCTGAACCCCTAAGCGCAAATTCATGCACTGGGCCTCTAATACTGAATGGGCAGATTATTATGTGTTCAGAGATCATAATAATCTGGCCACTCAGTGTAGACAAGGAGAAATGTGAACAAGAATGGTACTATCACCCTAACTGGTGTGGCTCAGTGGATAGAGCATGGTGTGAGGACTGAAGGGTCTCCGGTTCAATTCCGGTCAAGGGCATGTACCTTGGTTTTGGGCACATCCCCAGTAGGCAGCTGATGGATGTATCTCTCTCTCATCGATGTTTCTAACTCTCTATCCATCTCCCTTGCTCTCTGTAAAAAATCAATAAAATATATTTAAAAAAATAAAAAGAAATAAAGAATGGCACTACCTGGTAAGACAAACTAGAAGTCATTACACAGGATGTTTGGATCATTAGGTTTCCTAACTGAGTGGGTTATAGCGGGAAGCCATGTCCCAAGCCCTGTGCGGTCGGTTGACTTTACCTCGAGGGAGCCCTGTCCATTGTTTTTGTGCATCTGGAGTAACCGGGTATTTTCTGTGTCAGGTGATCGATCACGTCTCCACACCTGCAGGAGCAAATACCTGGATACCGGGAGGAAATGGCCCCGACATCCCTCATCATTCCCTTTTACCTGAGATACGTTGGTAAACTCTTTATGTGAGAGATTAACTCGCTTGCATCACCTGTAAAAGACACACATGTCCCTCCAGAGTCCTCTCTACCCAAATCCTAGAAATTTTCTTGATTTACTTTTTTTTGGGGGGCGGGGGGCAAGAGGGAGAAAAAGCAGTGTTATTTTTAATCTCGTGTTCCGAATTCATATATGCACATTAAGCATGAAAAGCCACGCCAGCATGGTTTTCGGGTTCACAGGCTTGGAGGAAGATACACAAGACAATAATTAATGTTGAAATTATGGGGGAGGCCAGGGAAAACTCAACTGTAGCAGTCAAGTTCCACTGAGTCTCTTTCCCCAGCTGCTTTTATTTACTAGAATACACAATTGAATTTTAGGAATGGAAACAGGCATATCAAGGGTGATGTTTATAGGAAACAGTCAGGTTTGGGAGAGTTGGCTTTGAGCCATTGTGCCAGGAGTAGGCAATAAAATGTAGATATTCATCATTCATTCATGATGAGAGGGAATCAATGACTGGCTGCCTCCTGCATGCCCCACACTGGGGATGAAGCCCGCAACTCCCGGGCATATACCATGATCAGGAGTCTACGCTCAACCACGGAGCCAAGTGAATATCAAAGGGGAGTCAAAACTCAGCCTTCTGGTGGACTCCTCGGATTCATATTAATCACTGTTGATCTTGGTTTCCAGCAATTAAGTACGATATAAACTTGTCTTTAGGATATCATTATTTGAGTTGTAATTCAACACAAAAGGGACACCAGAAATGAAAACAACATAATACTGAAGGTAGATGGTAACAGCACAGCTGCCTGCGCTTATGACCGGATTCCCGGCAGAGCAATGTTCCCTTCCCACCAGGCAGGGATTGGATCCGTGGGCCTCTGTGCTCCTTCAGAGACACCCCAGCCCCAACACAACTCCATCCTCTTCTATTATTGGTCAGGATTTCTTGCAGGACACCAGGACATCCTGTTCTTGTGTCTGTACACAGAGAGATTAATTTCTAATATTGAAAATTAACATGGCAGATGTAAAAAGAAAAAAGAAAATGGCTTATCCAAGGTGAAGGAGAACTTGTGGAGTCAGGCAGAGGCTCATAGCACAAGGTGTGAAAGAAATTTAGACGGACCCATGTACACAGGGACCTCACCTCTGCCTCAGTCAGGGAGCTCTTGGGTACAGGTGTCAGAGCTGTACCCAAGCTGGAGGAAGCACAGAAGGGATGGATTCACTTAAGACAATGGTTGGTAAACTGTGGCTCATGAGCCACATACACCTCTTGGGCTCCTTGAGTTTTCAGCAAAGGCCAGCTAAGGAGTACCCTAATTACGTTGAATAACAATGTACAGACTATGTAGTTTAAGTTTTAAAAAATTGGCTCTCAAAAGCAATTTCAACCGTTGTACTATTGATTGATATTTGACTCTGTTGACTAATGAGTTTGCCAACCGCTGACCTAAGAGGCTAGGAAGGTCTTCAGAGGTAGGTCTAGGAACTTAGCTTGGCTTTATTTAGTCAGTATCGGATCAATGTGAGGATGCTGTTAGTTTGTAGACTTTATGTTAGAATTTTGAGGAAGTAGCATATAGAGGCGATGAACCGTTGGGGGCGGGTAAGAGCTGGGCATGAAAATGATGTGGAGATATCAGGTGGAAATTGAGTTTGCAGTGAGAACAGGTCTGAAATCTGGGCTAGAGATTTAGGATTGGTGTCCAATGTAAATTGGAGATGATTCTACAGGAAGGATGTCCACGTGGACTTCCTGGAATGTGAGGGAGTGCCAGCGATCAGATTTGGAATTGTCACAATGGTGACACCTAGTGTTTGGGTCAAGGTTGAGTCTGACTTATGTTCAGGGGTTCAGAGTTCAAGTTCAAGAATCATACTCAAGTTGCTTGATGTGAGCGATGGAGCGTGCGTTGACCTTTGGAGTCAGGAGCTTGGTCAGGAAGAAGGTGCCATGTTGAGGTGTAAATTGAACTCAGTCAGGGATAAAGAAATACTGAGGGTTAGGGCTGAGTAACCTTGAGGCTGCAGGTTAAGACTCTGGCTTGTGTAAAAAATGGAGTTGAGAGTTGTTTCTAAGTAAAGACTAAACTTGGAATTATGGTTGAAACCAGGGACTGCAGTGTTTCTCACCCTCTCATGAGCTCTTGGTCAGATCTGGCCATGAAATGGCACCATGTCCACCAAGCAGGAGACCTTGAAGCTCTAACATCTCCAACTTTCTCATCACTGTTGGAGAGTAGGAATTTTTGAGCATGTTTCCAGAGAGGCCATGGACTGTGCCCCAGATAGAGTTGTCCGTGCTGACACCAAGCCAGACCTTGAGATAAGGTCTCATGGCCCCTTTCCAGCACATAGGCACTCTCTCATAGACCACTGTCAACTCTCTGAGAAACAAGATGACCCTGTGAACAACATGGTTGTCAATGGCATGACTCTGATGTTGATTGGAGAAAACTGTTTTGCTTGCCCTGAAAATAGGATGTGGTTAATGTGCTTAAAAGCGGTCCCACAGAAAGGGTCAGGGCTGCTCTCTGTATTCCCTGCATGGAGAAAAGCAGAGCAGTCGCTGGCCGGCTAATAAAGGCTCCCCAAATTTTAATTTGGTCTGGACTCCAGGGTCCTTCACTCGTGTTTGCTCCACAACAACCACAACGTCCATTCAAAACATCACAGTGGCCTGTTGACTTTCCTTCCCGAATGCATCTTGAATTCATCTACTTATGAATTCTTATTACCATCTCCCTCTCCCAAATGGTCCTATCTTAGTCCCCACCATCTCTCATTGTAAAATCATTGTAAAATAGCAATGGTTCCTTTCTGACTCCACATTCACTTCTTATCTTCCTTCATAGGTTGACATTTTGAAAAGACCAATGTTATATGTGACTCCTCTGAACCAAGTCCTCGTTGTCCATCATCGCCCACCACACAAAGTCCAACTCACCAGGACCTACAAGGTCCTTCATTCCCTGGTTCCGTACAACCTCTGATCTCTGAGCTTCGTTTGTGCTCGCCCTCCATCTCAGACCTTTGCACCTGCTGTTTTCTCTACACGGTGCCCTGCAAATTCTTTACATTTTTTTCTAGTTTATGATTATTGTTCTATCCACACTATTTGTTACTTCCTGTTCAAAACCCCCCAGAAGTGCTTTCACAATCCTTTGCACATTTACTTCAGAGCACACATTAAAGTTATACATTTACCTTTGCATATCGGTGAATTGATTATTTTTCCTTTTACTAACTTGGCTGTTAGTTCCTTGAAGGAAGGAATTCTTTGTGTCCAGGACTGAGCACCACTATATCCTCAGCACCCAGCCCCTCCTGGTATATGGCTGGTCTCTATATGTATTTTCTAAGTGTATAAATGATTGAGTCTGAAAGAGGTTGTAGGGAAAGAGCTGGAGGAAGAGCTACTACGGGAAGTAGGGTTAGGTTTGCTAGTTAATTTGAATTCCACATAGGGATTCTAATTTGAATTAAATTGACATTCATAGTTTGGGATTGGATTTGGCATCTAACCCGAGACTTGGAGTAAACATTGAGCCCCAAATAAGAAAGAGTTTGGTTGTAGAAACAAACAAAAACAAACATAACCCCTCCATGTCAGCTCGCCCAGTATGGCTCTGTGCCTGAGCATTGACCTATGACCCAGGAGGTCACAGTTGGATTTCCAGTCAGGGCACATGCCTAGGTTATGGGCTCAATCCCCAGTGGGGGGCATGCAGGAAGGAGGCAGCTGATCAATGATCCTCTCTCATCATTGTTTTTATTTTTCTCTTCATCTCCCTCCTCTCTGAAATCAATAAAAAAATAGTTAAAAACAACAACAACAACAACAACCCTTCAAACCAGAGGGAAACCTGAATATGATATGAGATGAAGGGGCTCCATGGAGCATTCATTCACCAGCTCAGCAACCTCATCAAAGACCCTATCTCGCCCTGACTGGTTTGGCTCAGTGGATAGAGGGTCCCAGGTTCAATTCCAGTCAAGGGCATGTATCTTGGTTGAGGGCATATCCCCAGCAGGGGGTGTGCAGGAGGCAACTGATGAATGTTTCTCTCTCATTGATGTTTCTAAGTCTCTCTCCCTCTCCCTTCCTCTCTGTAAAAAACAAAACAAAAAACAACTATCTCCATCTCTTCATTTGTCCATCTACAGGGCTATGGCTTTGTCTAACGGCCACTTCTCCCCATGGTTCCAGGAGGGCACCTCACGTCCAGAATTTACATCCATGAGGGACACTGTCTAATGGAGGGAAGGAGAACTCTTCTCGTGTCTCGCTTTGGAAAGAAGATAGCTGATCCCAGAAGTAACCCTGTGGTCTCCCCCTCACTCTTCTTTGGCCAGAATGGTGCCCTGCGTCCATCTCTACACAATCCCTGGACCGCAGACATGCGGTCCTGTGCTTGGTGCCAACAAGCTCCTTTGGGGTCACATGAAGACTGCAGGCTCTCCAAACGAAATCAACGGCAGAAGGAGTGAATGCTAGGGTAGGCAACAATGATGTCTATTATGGTGCCAATTATGAGCCAGAGGTAGAACTGGGTTAGAGGTCAGGATTGGGCTCAGGTGATGAAAATGTCATATTTGGGGGACTGATTTAGAAGTGTGTGTGTGTGTGTGTGTGTGTGTGTGTGTGTGTGTGGTCATTTCCACTATTAGAAGAAGTTGGGCGTCTGGTAATGATCCGACAATGGTTCCCATCTCGCTCAAAGTCAAACCAAACTCCTCCCTTAGTCCTCAATCCTTATGTCGTTGAGTCGCGTGATGTCGCTGACTCCATTGCCTGCCCTTCTCCCTTTGGCTCTTTCCATCCCAGTCAAAACGGCTTCCTGCTAGGGTAGTGGTCACCAAACCTCTGCTCCGGAGCCACAGGTGGCTCTTTGGCCCCTTGCGTGTGGCTCTTCCACAAAATACCACAGCCCCAGGCTAGTCTATGTTGAAGAAGTGGTGTTAGAAGGAGTTTACGTTGAAAAAACTGTGGCTCTCCAAAGAAATTTTAATCGTTGTCCTGTTGATATTTGGCTCGGTGGACTAATGAGTTTGCCGACCACTGCGCTAGGGCATACTGGGGTGCCTCGTGCCATCTCACCTGCATGCTCACGCTGGCGGGGACTCACTCAGGGCACCCAGGAGGCCACACGATGGATCCACCACATCCTTCAAGATCTTGCTCAAATGCCCTCTTCACGTGGAGTCTCTAATGGTCTCACCTAACACTGTAGCTTCAGGGGGGAGAGACACAATACTTCCCTATCCCTCCTCTTCTTACTCTCCTCCACAGCACGAACTGCCACCTAACAAACTGCTTACTTTAAATTCTTTTTTTGTTTGTTTTTTTTCTGCTGAAGATCCCCAACCACTGGTATGAGAAATCCTATGGAAAACAGGTCTGCTCTTCTGTGCCCTGAGGGGCCAGAATAGTTGCTGGCTCAGAGTCAGGGCTTGCTGGGTCCTGATCTTGGGTGAATGCAAGGGGCGGAGATGACCGTGCCGAGAAATGGTATAATGACAATTATAATGTATAATTAAAATTATAACGGCCGCTACTCAAATGTACGTCAACGTGAAAGAAATCACACGCATCCTGCTCGTGCCACAGTGAGAAGTGTGACACAACGGTATCAATAAAGAAGAAATAATGCAAGTGTGGCCGGAGGAAAATGTGCAGGGTATTCGATTGAGTAAATAACATGTAACATTAGAGAACACGTACCACAGTCATTTTTTTTGTTTGTTTGTTTCTGTTACAGAGACATAGTATGTGTAGAAATCTACATGTAATAGGAGACAGAGTCAGAGATAACAGCAGGCATTTCATGAGTGAAGTTGGGGGCGGGGGGGGGGGGGGGGAGGGACCTTCTCTTTTTTATTCATACCCTTATATTAGGGTTGGTTTCTTGGTTCAGATGCAAAGACACGTCTAGGATTCAGCCTGGGAAACTTCCCACCGGCTGCTTAGAGTTAGGGTGTAAGGTCCAGGCCACCCCTGAGACAGGGGTGGGGTGGGTGAAAGGCAAGAAAATTGACCACAGAAGTGACCCCAGGGCGAATTCCAATTGTGAGCAGTGCAGGTCCTTGATTCCAGCTCTTCTGTCCCCTCAGGGCCAGCTCCTGGGAGCTGCCACTAGGAATGGTGGAGCCAGAAGATGCTGGGCCAACCCTAGACTAGACGATGTGCCTCTACCTGTCCTAATGGTGCAGGTAGAGTGGGGGTCGGCAGTGCAGGCGGAGGTCGAGTGCCGGCTTGTTGCTCTGGCTGCTTGAGGAGTTTCAGATAAGAGCAGATGGCCGGTAGGGGCATCTCTGAGGTGAGCGCACCTGCGCACTAGGACCCTGCGGATGGGGGTAGGGGGGGGGGGGGAGGGGACGAGGTGGGAGTGGGGGTGGGGGTGGGGAGGAACTGGTGTGTTATAAAAGAGCCACCCTGCACCGAAGTGGATGCGGTTGGCTCCCAGCACAGCCTGAGCCCAGCTTGGACAGACGGACTGCAGCTGGCAGGTGAGGAGGCACCTCCTGTTGGGCAGGGCAGGGGAGCCTGGACCGGCAGCTGACTCCTGCTCCTACAGAGAGAGGAGTAGAAGCCTGAACTCCTGGTGGTCACGGGTCGATGAGGGACTGGAGGTTGGAATTTATTTATTTTTTTAAAATCTTCCCACCTAAAAGGAATTGGAGATGCTGAATTATGGGTGTGTGGGGTTCTGGACATCTGAGTGCAAGGAAGGGGACTTATTTTTTTATTTTTATTTTTTGCACTGGGCTCCTGGTCTGAGGGAGGACTTGGGAACAGACTAGGACTTCTGGGTCTGAGGAGGGAAGGGGTTAAGGGTCAGGGGTGCTGACCCATGAGCAGTGGGCGTTCCCCATCCTGCTTCCTGAACTCTGTCTCTCCAGCCCCAGCAGAAGAGGCCCTTCCTCTGTGGCAGCCACAGAGGCTCAGACAGGACACATGGCAGGCCCCCTGCTCCAGCCCCTGCTGCTCCTACTGCTGTCCTTCGCCCTGGGATCTCCTGGACAAGCAGGTGAGGACCGGCCTGGGAGTTCTGACCTTGCCCCCAGGCCTCACAGTCCCCCATTTACCTCTCCAGATCCCCCTCTTCTCCAAGGAGCCCCCAAGTCAGGACCCTCCCCTGCCAAGCAGCCTCCTTCCATGGAGACTCGACCTCTGGGTGGTGGCCCCTTCCTTCCTGCTCCCTCCTGACTCCTGGGCTCTGGGTGCCCTCCAGGCTGCTCCCCGCCCTCCGTGTCTCTCTCATCAGAAGCTGGGGTTGCCTCCAGACCAGCAGCTGCCCTGGGTTTCTGAGCAGGCTCCCTCCGTCTCTCTCCATCTCCATCTCCATCTCCATCTCCATCTCCATCTCCATCTCCATCTGCAGCTGTCTCTGCCCTGTGCTCAATGCCTGCCTCTGCCCTTCTCCATACAGCTCTGTCTGTCTGTCTCCATCAATGTCTCTGGCCATCCATCCCCTGATGCCTGCTAGCCATGCTTTCTCCCTGTCTCCATCCAGCCCATGGCAACGGGGAAAGGATTATCAATGGAGCTGCATGTCCACGAGGCTCCCACCCCTGGGAGGTGGCCCTGATGCGGGGCAGGGACACACAGTGTGCAGGCGTGCTGATTCACCCGCAGTGGGTGCTCACCGTGGGCCACTGCCGACAACTGTAGGTGCCTGGGGGCCCTGGGGATCTTGTCTCTCCTTCTGGGTCTCTGTTCCTGCTTCTCCCTCCGTCTGTGTCTCCTCCTCCTCCTGGGCCCCTGCCCCTCTCCCCGTGTTTCTCCCCCCCCCCCCCACACACATGATCTGGGTCTCTGTCTCCCTTTCACGTTGGGTCTCTCTCTACGTCTCTGTGTGTCCCTGTCTTCCTGGGGCTGCCCCCCTCCCCGTTCCCCTCTGGGTCACGGCCTGTCTCTCTCTGGTCCCAGCGCCTACAACGTGCAGGTGGGCAGCCATGTGTTGAACGACCCCAAAGCCCAGGTGATCCGGGCCACGGAGTCCTTCGTCCACCCCCAGTATAACGACGCCAAAAAGCTGAATGACATCATGCTGGTGAAGCTGAGCCGCCCGGCCACGCTGTCGCCGACCGTGAGGACCATGGCCATTTCTTCCGAATGCGTGAGACCTGGGACCACGTGCGAGGTTTCTGGCTGGGGCAGCATCACCGGCCCCCCTTTCGGTGAGACAACCTGGCCCGGCGTTCTCCTCCCTCAGACACGGGAGGCCTCCTGTCCCTCCTCCCATAGACCAAGGCGTCTAGACCCCCAAACCCTGTCCTCCGTCATGGCCAGGGACCTGGAATCCAGCCCCCATCCCCTACCTGAGACTCAGTCCTCCAGGCCCCAAGCCCTCTCCTTCGCAGAACCGAGCCCCATCGCCCCGGCGTCCTCCTCCCTCAGATCCAGGCACCCCGGCTGCTGGCGCCTCCTCCCCTCGATCTGGAAGCCAAGCCCCCCGCCCAGGCTTCCACCCCATCCTCCCAGGAGCCCAGGCTCTTAGTGACCTCCTCACTCTGACCACAGACTTCTGTCCCACAGTTGGGTCTCCAGAGGCCTAGGTGTGTCCGGGTTCCACCCTGTTCTCCCTCAGACAGCGGAGTACCGCCGCCTGCAGACCCAAGTGTCCAGGCCCCAAGCTGCCTTCGCCATTTGACAGAAGAGCTGAGACCTCCAGCCACCTTCATTCCTCAGACCAAGGACCTGGATGCCCAGCACCCTTCTTCCTCAAAGCCAGGATCATCGACCCCCCTTCTTCTCCTCCTCCTCCTCCTTTTTTTTCTTTCTCCTCCTCCTTCTCCTCCTCCCCCTTCCTCTCCTTTCCTCCTCCCCTCCTCTTCCTCTCCTTTCCTCCTCCCTCTCCTTTCCTCCCCCTCCTCTTCTCCTCCCCTTCCTCCCCCTCCCCCCCTCCTCCTTCTTCTTTCTTCTCCTCCTCCTTCTTCTTCCTCCTCCTTTTTCTTCCTCCTCCTTCTCTCCTCCTCCTCCTCCTCCTCCTCTCCTCCTCCTCCTCCTCTTCTTCCTTCCCCTCCTCCTCCTCCTCCTTCTTCTCTTTACTCCTCCTTCCCTCCTCCCCCTCCTCCCCTCCTTCCCTCCCTCCCCTCCTCCTCCCCCTCCTCCCCTTTCTCCCCTCCTATCCCTCTTCTCCTCCCCCTCCTCTTCTCCTCCCCCTCCTCTTCTCCTCCCCATCCTTTCCTCCTCATCATCATTTCCTCCTTCCCCTCCTTTACTCCTCCCCCTCCTCCTCCTCCTTTTTCCTCCTCCTCCTTTTTCCTCCTCCTCCTTTTTCCTCCTCCTCCTCCTCCTCCTCCCCCTCCTCCTCCTCCTCCTCCTCCTCCTTCCCCTCCTCCTCCTTCTCTTCCTCTTTCTCCTCCTATTCTTCCTCCTTTTTCTTCTCCTCCTTTTCCTTCTTCAAACCCAGGAGTTCAGACACAAGGTCCTTCCTTCCTTGGACCTAGAGTCAGAAGACTCTAGAGTCAGAAGTCCTTTTCATGGCCATGGCATTGAGTCCCTCCGATCCTCCTCTCTCAGGGTCCCATTAGCAGGCCAGGCCTCTGACTGTGCCCTCTCTCCTGCTCCAGAGACCTATCCGTCGGAGCTCATGTGCACAAACATCACCGTCATCCGCCTGGAGGACTGCAGGAGGCACTTCCTGTACCTGAGGAGACCCTACATGTTCTGTGCAGGCACCCACAACAGCAACACCAACGCCCACTTGGTGAGAGCCAGCCCCGCCCTGTCCTGGCCCTGCTCCCTCTCAGCACAGAGACCCGTCTTCCCACCATCCAGAATCCGGGGGGCTGACCCTCATGCTGGGTTCTCCCTCGCACCCCCACATGCCCCACTTTCCTTCTTCTTTAAAAAAAACACACAAAAAACCCCACATTTTTTTATTTTATTTTTTATTTTTATTGCCCTAGCCAGCTTAGCTCAGTGAAAAGAGCCTTGGCTTGCGGACTAAAAGGTCACAGGTTCTATTCCGGCCAAGGGCACATGCCTGGGTTGTGGGCTCCATCCCCCCCCCCCCCAGTAGGGGGCGTGCAGGAGGCAGCCAATCAATGATTCTCTCTCATCATTGATGTTTCTATCTCTCTAGCCCTCTCCCTTCCTCTCTTAAATCAATAACAATATTAAAAAAAGAATTATAATATATATAGTATATATATACTGAGTGACCAGATTATTATGATCTCTGAATGCATAATAATCTGGCCGCTCAGTATATATCCTATATAATAAAGGAGTAATATACAAATTGTCCCCTCAATCAGGAGTTTGACTAGCAGGCAGGCTGGCCAACCGTCCATGTCCCCTCCCTCTGGCCAGGCTGGCCGGACCCCACCCATGTACAAATTCATGCACTGGGCCTCTAATATATATACATATATATATACTGAATGGCCAGACCATAATAATCTGGCCACTCAGTGTGTGTGTGTGTGTGTGTGTGTGTGTGTGTGTGTGTATCCTCTCTGCCTCAGAATCACCTCCCCTCATCTCTTTCTCTCTCTCTTTTTAAATATATTTTATTGTTGTTGTTTTTTTACAGAGAGGAGGGAGAGGGATAGAGAGCTAGAAACATAGATGAGAGGGAAACATAGATCAGCTGCCTCCTGCACAGCCCCTACTGGGGATGTGCCCACAACCAAGGTGCATGCCCCTGACCGGAATCAAATTTGGGACCCTTCAGTCTGCAGGCCGACGCTCTATCCACTGAGCCAAACCGGTTAGGGCCTCTTGCCTCTCTTTACATCTCATTTCATTTCTCTCTCTCTCTCTCTCTCTCTCTCTCTCAACCTCTCTCTCTCTCTGTGTCCTCCTTGTCCCTCTCCCTCTCTCAGTGTTCTGCCTCTGTCATCTTACTTTCTCCATCTCTGCCTCTTTCTGCGTCCACAACGTTTCTGCCTCTCTGTCCCCTTCCTCCTCCCTTTCTTCTCTCTAGGCTATTCTCTACCTCTCTCTGTTTCTCTCCCCATCCCCAATCCCTCTGCTCACGCCTGCACTCTCAGCTTTCAACAGCAGGGGGATGGAGCATGTTTGAAGAGGGGCGTGGCCCTGGGCGGGTGCCTCAGCTGGTCGGAGCATTTTCTAGCTCAGCAAAAGGTTGAGGGTCCCATCCCCAGCCAGAGCACGTGTGGGAGGCAAACGATCAATGTGTTTCTCTCATATTGATGTTTCTCTCTCTCCCTTCCTCTCTCTCTCAAATCAGTACAAACATATTCTAGGATGAGGATTGGAAACACACACACACACACACACAGAGAGAGAGAGAGAGAGAGAGAGAGAGAGAGAGAGAGAGAGAGAGAGAGAGAGAGAGAGAGAGAGAGAGAGAGAGAGAGAGATGATGGTACAGGACTGTGTGTCCTAAAGAACAGTAAGGGCGTTTCCCCCATGTCCCACAGTGAGGGCCTGATTCATGAATGTGCAAGATGTTCTGGGACACAGAGCCCCACCCCACACCCAGGACAATCTCACGCTTGCTCTAATGTATTCCCCTTGCCGTCTTGAAACTCATGCATTTGAAAGTGGGGGTTAGCATCTTCATTTTGCACTGACCCTGTGAATTAGATCACTGCTCCTGCCCTGGTTTCCAGGACTACCCCCCACCCCTACCCCACACACACACACACTCCTGGGTAAGGGAGTGTACAGGTTCCTGGAGATAAAGCTCCCCTCCCTGGCTGCTTGGCAAAGAGTCACTGAGGATGGAAAACAGATGGAGCTCTGACTTCTAGGAAGCCCCGCCCCCTCCCTGTGATGGGTCCCCTTGGCTGGGGCTCCATGCATGCCTGCTCTCCCATTGGTCCACAGAGACAAGGAGTCTCCTCCCATTGGTCAGGGTGAAAGTCTGTGGTAGAACCAAGACCCCCATCACCAGGGGGTGTATGAGACCTCGGTTCTGGTTGCTCTGAAGCCAAAAAACGAATCCTCTCTCTCCCCGGCCCAGGGGGACTCCGGGGGACCACTGGTGTGCAACGGCGCCCTGCGAGGCCTCGTGTCCCGGGGGCCTTCGACTCCGTCCCTGAACCCCGTCGTCTTCACCGCAGTATGCGGATTCGTCGAATGGATAGAGAACACCATAAGAAGTCATTCCTAATCACTCCCTACGCCCATCTCTCGCTTACTAGGCCCTGAACAGGAAATTCACAGAAATAAAGCATCAATTATATAAAATCATACTGGACTTTAGCATTTTCCTTTCCTTTTCTTTTTTTTTATTTAAAAAATTGAATTTGAATTTATTGGGGGTGGCATTGGTTCACAAAACCATACAGGCTTCAAGTATACAACATCAATAAAACATCACTTGGCCCTAGCCGGTTTGGCTCAGTGGATGGAGTGTCGGTCTGCAGACTGAAAGGTCCCAGGTTCGATGTTGGTCAAGGGCATGTACCTTGGTTGAGGACACATCCCCAGTAGGGGGTGTGCAGGAGGCAGCTGATTGACGTTTCCCTCTCATTGATGTTTCTAGCTCTCTCTCCCTCTCCCTTCCTCTCTGTAAAAAAAAAAAAAAAAAAAAAAAAAAAATATATATATATATATATATATATATATATATATATATCAATAAAATAGATTTTAAAAAGAAAAAGAGGAAGAAAGGAATGAGGGAAGGAGGAGAGAAATGCCTACTTCCTAAGTGTGTGATGTGAGAGTGGTTCTGAGCGTCTTCCCAGTGACAAAACAGAAGCGAGGGAGGAGGTTTGCAGGAAGGAGGGGCCGGCCACGTACACAGGACACCAAGGCCCTACAAGGGCCTGTCACACGTGAGCTTCCCAGCTCTGGGGTGGGAGAGGGCGATGCGGTGGAAACCCAGATAGATGGGCACCTGCTCCCAAGGATTAGGGGCGGTGGGGTCTGAAAGGGAGGAGAGGAAAGGAGGTGTCCCCTGGGACTCAGAGCCTGGGAAGGTCCCAGACACCCAGCATCCTGGACTCCCCGGATCTTCTCCAGCTTCAGACACACCCCTCCCAATCATCTTTCCATCCAGTTTATCTCCCAGAATTCCCCTCTGGCCAACATTGTCTAGAGCCTTCCTATCCTCATCTTTTTTTTTTTTTTTTTTTTTTTTTTAATATATTGTATTGATTTTTTACAGAGAGGAAGGGAGAAATAGAAACATCGATGAGAGAGAAACATCGACCAGCTGCCTCTTGCACACCCCCCACTGGGGATGTGCCCGCAACCAGGGTACATGCCCTTGACTTGGAATCTAACCTGGGACCCTTCAGTGGATAGAGGCCGATGCTCTATCCACTGAGCCAAACCGGTTTCGGCTCCTACAAGATTTTATCCAAATGTCCTCTTCCCCTGAGGTCTTTCCAACCACCTTTCCCAATATTATAGCTGCAGGGGTTGCTGAGATCAAAGGGAACAGACAATTCCCTAGTCCTCCTCTGGGTTTATCTCCCCCCATAGCACTTACTGCCACGTAAAACCCCCCACAAATGTGAAGTTCTTGTTTCTTTACTCAAGGTCTCCACCTGCTGGAATGAGAGAGAGAGCCTCTTTGAAGGAATTGCTCTGTTTTGTTGATGTGGTGGGTGTCTCCCGAGAGGCCAGAACACATTCTGGCCCAGAGCATATGCTTAGTGGGATGAACATGATGAGCCAAGATGAAAATACAAAGAAATGCATTCCATTGTCAGGATAATGAAAGAAATTCAAATGTATTATACTTCAATGTGAAATAGAGGGCATACGTCAGAGTAACACTACAGGTTAGAACCTTATACAACACGTATAAAAGCAAGGAGAAATCTAAATGAACGAAGAACAACAATTGTTTCAGATATTCTATAGATGTACGGAATAAAAGGTTCCAATTAGATAATGTTCAGTACAGACCTTTTTGTTACACACACACATACATAGTATGTATAGAAACAAAAGTATATGGCCCTAACCGGTTTGGCTCAGTGGATAGAGCGTCGGCCTGTGGATTCAAGGGTCCCAGGTTCAATTCCAGTCAAGGGCATGCACCTTGGTTGCGGGCACATCCCCAGTAGGGGGCGTGGAGGAGGCAGCTGATGATGTTTCTCTCTCATCGGTGTTTCTAACTCTCTAGCCCTCTCCCTTCCTCTCTGTAAAAAATCAATAAAATATATTAAAAAATAGAAATAAAAGTATAATATGAGACACAGACTAAGTGAAAAACAGTACATATATAGTCAGTGGAGTTAGAAAAGCCTTCTCTTGAGATTCATACCCCAATATGAGGGTCAAAGACACATCCGGGATTCAGCCTGACAAGTTCCCACAAGTGGCTCACAGAGAGGGGCAGAGGGCAAGGACATTGGCCACAGAAGAGGACCCAGGGCACAGTCCATCCTGAGCCCTGCAGGGAGGTCCATGACTCCTGCTCTTGCCCCTCAGCGCCAGTACCTGGTCACGCCCTTCGTAGCTGCCACCAGGGATGATACAGCAGGAATCTGCTGGGGCCAAGCATCTGACCTGGCCTCAGGAATGAGGATGGAGGTAGAGTGCAGGCATATGGCCTGATCTGCCTCCGGGGTTCCAGATAAGAACAAATGCAGGTAAGATAACCCCAGAGCTGGGGTCACCTGAACTGCAGGACCATGAGAGTTGGAGTGGGGCTGGTGTGCTATAAGAGGGCCACTCTGCACAGGGCTGGACACAGCTGGATTCCAACCCAGGCTGAAGACCAGACCAGACCAGAGCCACTGCAGGTGAGAAAAATCCCATTTGGGGTTGGGCAGGTGTGTCTGGATGGACAGCCCACTCTTGCTCTTGAAGGCAGAGCAGTAGAGGCCCGATTTTTAGGTAGTGAGAGAAGGGGCTGCAGGGCTGGAGTTTTGGGTCATTTACCTAAAAGGAACTTGGGACATGGAATTATACATGGGGAAGAACAGAAAGGCTTTCGATTATAAATGGGAGGGACAGAAAGCCTGGCCCCTAGGTGCCTCTGCATGGAAGTGTGTCTCTGGCCTGGACTTCTGGATCTAAGGGGGAGGTGGATGCAGACTGGGGCTCCTGGGCCTGAGGGGGAAGGTGGGTGCAGACTGGGGCTCCTGGGCCTGAGGGGGGAGGTGGGTGCCGATGGGTCTCCTGGGTCTGAGGGAGAAGGTGGGTGCAGACTGGGGCTGCGGGGTCTGAGGGGGGAGGTGGGTGCAGACTGGGGGCTCCTGGGTCTGAGGGGGAAGGTGGGTGCAGACTGGGGCTGCGGGGTCTGAGGGGGGGAGGTGGGTGCCGATGGGGCTCCTGGGTCTGAGGGAGAAGGTGGGTGCAGACTGGGGGCTCCTGGGTCTGAGGGGGGAGGTTGGGGCTCCTGGTCTGAGCGAAGAGAAGGGACCCGGAGACCAGGAGTCCTGCTTCCGGAACTCTCTGTCTTTCCAGCCCCAGCAGAAGAGGCCCTTCCTCTGTGGCAGCCACAGAGGCTCAGACAGGACACATGGCAGGCCCCCTGCTCCAGCCCCTGCTGCTCCTCCTGCTGTCCTTAGCCCTGGGATCTGCTGCAGAAGCCGGTGAGGACCAGCCTGAAAGTCCTGACCTTGCCCCGGGGCCTCACAGTCTCCCACTTCCCTCTCCAGAGCCCCCTCTTCTCCAAGGAGCCCCCAAGTCAGGACCCTCCCCTGCAGCAGCCTCGTCCAATGGAGACTCCACCCCTGGGCTGTGGCCCCTTTCTTCCTGCTCCCTCCTGACTCCTGGGCTCTGGGTGCCCTCCAGGCTGCTTCCCGCCCTCCATGTCTCTCATCAGAAGCTGGAGTTGCCTCCAGACCAGCAGGTGCCCTGGGTTTCTGAGCAGGCTCCCCCCGTCTCTCTCAATCTCTGTCCGCAGCTGTCTCTGCCCTATGCTCCATGCCTGCCTCTGCCCTTCTCCCCCCTCTCTTTGTGTCTCTCTTCATCACTGTCTCTGGGAATTCATCTGTTCTGAACTGATGCCTGCTACCCATGATTCTCCGTGTCTCCCTCCAGCCCAGGACACTGGGGAAAGGATTATTAATGGAGTTGTATGTACAAGAGGCACCCACCCCTGGCAGGTGGCCCTGTATCACAACAACGTGTTCCAGTGTGCAGGCGTGCTGATCCACCGGCGGTGGGTGCTCACCGTTGCCCACTGCCGCAGGAGGTACAGAACGGGGGAGCCACAGGGAGGTCGGTCTCTATTTTTTCCCCTGTAACCATCTTCTGACACTGTGATCTCATCCCCCCCCTTTTTTTTAAATTTACTGATTGATTAAGGTATCACATATTTGTCCTCAACCCCCCATTCCAATCCCCCACCCTCTCCACTCATGCCCCCACATCCTTATTGTCCTTGACCACTGGTTAGGCTCATATGTGTGCACATACATTCTTTGGTAGATCTCTCCCTTTTATCCCCACCCTCCCTTTGAGGTCCAGCAGTCTGACCCATGGCTCCTTATCTCTGGGTCTGTTCTTGTTCATCAGTCTAGGTTGTTCAACATTCCCCCTAGATGAGTGAGATCATGTCCTACTGGAAATATTATAAGAATCGAAAATGAGACAAACAATAATCGTTATGCTGAAAGGCATACCAATCCGTCTGTAGTGAGTTTCCTTCTTGGCCAACAGTTCTTTTGAGACCCAATTGCCCCGCCCCCCCCCCCCCCCCCCTCTCTCTCGGCTTCTGTTCCCCTAACTCTGGGTCTGTGTTCCCCCATCTCAATCACAGCGTCTCCCACTCAACGTTGCCTTTTTCTTTCTCTCCAAGTGAGTTCATCGTGCAAATGGGCACTGATCTTCTGGTTAATCCAAATGCCCAGAAGATCAGGGCCACCGAGACCTATGTCCACCCCCGGTATGACGTAACAACGGATGTCCACAACATCATGCTCGTGAAGCTGAGCAGCCCCGCCAAGCTCTCGCCCACCGTGATGACCATCAACGTGCCCACAACCTGCAGACTGCCCAGGAAGAGCTGTACTGTCTCCGGCTGGGGCAGTATCACCATGGATGTCTGTAAGGCTGCCTCTGAGGCTCAGGAATAGCCCAGCCCACAGCTCCTTTCTCCCTAAGACACAGGATACAGGCAACAGCCGAAAGAGGTTTGGCTCAGCGGATAGAGCGTCTGCCTGCGGACTGAATGGTCCTGGGCTCGATTCCAGTCAAGGGCATGCACCTTGGTTGCGGGCACATCCCCAGTAGGGGGCGTGGAGGAGTCAGCTGATGATGTTTCTCTCTCATCGGTGTTTCTAACTCTCTATCCCTCTCTCTTTCTCTCTTTAAAAACACAAATATATATATAATTTTTTAAAAGGGTATAGGTAACAAACCCAAGATCCCAGACCCACATATTCCTCCTCCCTCAGCCAGACCCAGGAGCCCTGGCCTTTAGACACCCCTCCCCCAGTCCCATAAACCTCGGATCCCAGGCCTCCGTCCCCCAAGACCAAGGTTAGAGCCCCAGCCACGTCCCCATGCAGACCCAAATGCCCAGGCCCTTAGCCCCCTCCACCATCAGACTCACCATTATTGGCCTACAGCCAGCCAATCACAGGGAGGGGGGGGCGGGACTTCCAGGAAGTCAGAGCCCCATTTATTTATAGAGATCTTGGGAGAGGAAGCATTACCCCCCCCCCTCTCTCTCCTCTTCCCTCTTTAGACCCCCAATATCTTTGCTCACATGCAACGCCTCCTCCCTTAAACAGAGGAGTCCCTGGCCTCAGCACCCCCTCACCCTCAAACCCAGGAGTTCAGACACAAGTCCCCTCCTTGCTCAGGACCAGCAGTCCCACAGGACCCTTTCCAGGTCCGTCGTATTGAGTCACTCCAGCCCATCCTCTTCCAATAGCCAGGGCCCCCATTCCTTTACATCAGCGCCCGTGGGTCCACCGGGCCCAGGCCCTGACTTCCCGCTCACTTCCCCAGCTGTAGGACACCCAATCGCACTCATGTGCTCGAACGTCAACCTCGTCCCTTTCAAGGAATGCAGGAAGGACTACCCGACGGTGCTGAAGAAATACACCATCTGCGCGGCCCCCGTGGACCGAAAGTCTTTCGCCTGCAAAGTGAGTCCCCTCCTCCCCCACCTGCCTGCCCTGGGTCCTGCTTCCTCTTGGGCTTGTCTCCCCCCTCTATCCTGTGTCGGGGGGGGGGGGGGCTGACCCTGGGGCTGAGCCTTCCCTCACCCTTTACCAGGCCCACTTCCCTGGCTCTCTCTCCTCCGTCCTCTGCCCGGATCAGGGTGGGAGCCCACGGGGGCTGGCGTGGCCTTGGGGGTGGGCACAAAGCTGAAGGATAGAACCTGGGGGTGGGAAATGGGGCCGGGACGATGTGGGGAGGGCAGTGAGGTATGGGTCACAAGGACACGCTTTCAGGGCACACAGAAAGTTCCGTGATTATGTAAAACATAATCCACGGTGAGCCAAATATCAGAATGTTCAACAAAGAGCAACCAGAATGGAATTCGTTTCCCGTTTGCTTTTGGGCTTCTATGTGGTTCAGAACAGCCCGAGGATGAGCCAGTCTTTATCTAAAACTGGACTACCACCCTAGCCGGCTTGGCTCAGTGGGTCGAATGTAGGCTGAAGGGTCCTGGGTTGGATTCCAGTCAAGGGCACATGCCCAGGTTGCAGGCTCCACCCCCAGGAGGGCTCAGGCCAATGTCTTCTGAGAACCTGGCTACAAGGACCAGCTTTCAGGGCACACGGAAAGCTCCGTGACCTGATAGATCGTGTTCCCATGACATATGTAAAACATAGCCCACGGTGAGTCAAACATCAGGATTTTCAACAAAAAATAGGAACCAGACCGGCTGGGTTTCCTATTTGCTTTGGCGCCTCTGTGGCTCAGAGGAGCACCGTATTGGCCCAGTCTTTATCGAACACTGGAATTCCCGGTTCCACGTGGATTTTTTTTTTTCGTATTAAATTCTATTTGTAAAACATGCTTTAAAATGCAGTCGCTGACATGTGCCTGAGGCTCGTGCCCTGCTTCTATGTCTGTGTATCAGGTTCTAATTCTGAATTCTCCTGTCTCTCTCCCCACCCCCACTTCCTCATCTCTCCAACCTCCTCCCTGTCCCTCAGAATCAGCTAGCCTCACCTCCCCTCGCACCTCATTTCATTTCCTGGTTTCCTCTGTGTTCGTGTCCCCCCCACCCCCTCTCTCTCCTTCCCTCTTTAGACCCCCACTATCTTTGCTCCCATGTGCACTCTCAGCTTTCAGGGGCGGTAAAGCAGTGTGTGTTAGAAAGAGAGGTGATGGGACAGCGCTGTGTGTTCTTTAAAATGGGGGAGGGGGCGTTCCCCTTGACCTCCCGCTGAGGGCCTGATTCACAACTCTGCAAACTGGGCAGGGACACAGAGTCGCAAACTCGCGACAGCCCTGCACTTTCGTTCAACGCACTTGCTTTTCTTAAACTTCATCTTCTTGAACCTGGCGGTCGGTACCTTTATTTTGCACTAGAGCCTGTAAATTAGGGCACTGGTCCCAGCCCCAGTTTCCAGGACTACCCTGTCCCCATCCCTGGGTAAGGAAACACATGGGATTTCCTGAAGGTAATGCTTCCTCTCCCAGGGGCTTGACAAATAAATGGGGCTCTGACACCCTGGAAGCCCCGCCCCCTCCCTGTGATTGGCCGGGACTCAAGCCCATGTCTTCAGAAAACCTGGTTGGTCCTCTCCAAGATAGCATCCATTCCTGCTCTGCCATTGGTCCGCAGAGACCAGGCGTCTCTTCCCATTGGCCAGGGTGGAAGGCTGTGTTCTGGCAGGATCAAGGCTTGATAAACATGAGTCTGTGGGACCTCCTTGCTGGTTATTTTGAAATCAAAGCTAATCTGCTCTCTCCCCTGCAGGGGGACGCGGGGAGCCCGCTGATCTGCCAAGGAACCCTGCAAGGCCTGGTGTCCTCCGATTATTTCCCGTGTCGCCCACCCTTCGACCCCATCATCTACATCCACGTGTGCAAGTACAGCAAGTGGATATTTGAAACCATGATAAACAGTTGCTAATCTCTCTGTCCCTATGCCCCGAACAGGAAATTCATAGAAATAAAGACGCCCATGACTTGCAGCCATATTTGACTTCATCATTTCTCAAAGTTACATTTAAAAAAATGTCAACGATATCCTAATCAAATAATAAAATTATCAATATCTATGCACTAATCAGAAAAACGTTAGTGCTGGTGAGGATGCAGGGAGACCTGCAGTGTTCTCCAGTAGAACTGTAAACTGCTACCATTTTTAGGACAGAAGGTGAATCCAGAGTCTCATTTATCACTTTTTGAAAGATGAGACAGAGGCTGGAGACCAGGAGACCAGGAGACCAGGACACAGGCTTTATTGGCGGAGAAGTCCCCTGCCGGGCTGCCTTCCAAGGAGAGAGAGCACATGTGCCGGGGTGAACATGCCTTTTGAGGGGAGGAAAGGGAAGGGATGGGGCTTAGGGCACTCAGCACACGCTGATTGGTAGTTTCATGTAAGGCACATAGTTAGGGACCTATGAATCAGGGACTTAGGGTATTTGGCAGGTGCTGATTGGTGGTTCAATGTACAGTCCATAGAAAGTGCCTGGTTAGGTGCTTAGGAAAGTCCGGCTGCAGGTGGAATTTACATCACACTCCGTCCACCAGTTGGGGGAAGGGAGGACCTATCACGTTGGACCTGGTAATTCTGGTAAATCCGAAATGTGGGCAAGGTTTGAATGCATCAAAACACTATTGGTCATAGCAAAGCCGTGGGAACATGTCCCAAATTATTCAATGGTTTATGTCAGCAACAAGCAGATGTGGGTCAGGAGACACATGCAGCTGCTCGGGGTAATAATTATGCAGAACTGTTGGTGTCACACAATAAGGTGCATGCTCTCTGATGTTCAATGAAAACAGGGGAGATACAATACACACACACACACACACACACACACACACACATAAAGGCAATGAGCCTCACCTTGTCAAAGGAAATATTCACAGAACAATTATCTCACGGAACAAGGACCAGACTGTCTGTGGATGGAGTCGTGGGTGCCTTCTTCTTCGTGTTTCCTGTTCTGTGCCTATGCCCTTCTATTGTACAATCTGAAAAATACGGGGGGGGGGGGACCTCTGAGGAGACAAGGCTGGGGAGAAGAGACCTTCGCAGAGGGAGGTGGGAAGGGGACAATGTAACTGACTGTGAACCCTAACTCTGCCTCCTGGCCCCTGTGATACAGTGACGTGTTTCTGTCCATTTCCTAGCCCTCAGTTTTTCCCCACTCATGAGAGAGAGAGAGAGAGAGAGAGAGAGAGAGAGAGAGAGAGAGAGAGAGAGAGAGAAATGCCTACATCACCAGTGTGCAAAAGGATGTGAAAGTGGTTCTCAGCACAGGTGTCAAACTAGGAGGGGTGGGAGCAGGTTTTCAGAAAGGCCAGAGTTGCCCTCACCGGTGTGGCTCAGTGGATAGAGCATCGGCCTGCGGACTGAAGGGTCCCAGGTTCAATTCCGGTCAAGGGCACGTACAATGGTTGCGGGCACATCTCCAGGAAAAGATGTGCAGGTGGCAGCTGATTGATGTTTCTCTCTCATTGATGTTTCTAGCTCTCTATCCCTCTCTCTTCCTCTCTATGGAACAATCAATAAAATACATTAAAAAAAAAAAAAAAGGCCAGAGTTGGCATGCTGATAGGACACAGGAGTCCACCCAGGCCCTGACACAAGTGAGCACCCGCATCTGGAGTAAGAGAGAGAACAAGGGGGGGTGTGTGTGAAAACTGGGGTAGGTGGGTTCTACCAGAATTGGAGGGAGGGGCCTCTGGAAGAGGGAAGAGAGGGAGGAGTGGGGATTCCCCCGTGCCTCCGAGCCTGTCAAGGTCTCCAGATGCCTGGCCTCCTGGGCTCCCTGAGCAACCGCACTGCAGACCCTGCTGACTGATGGGTGGTCTCCCCAAAGACTTACCCCTTCCACATAGAAATATCAGCATCCATGGACTGCCCTGTCCCCCATCCCTGAGTGAGGAAATCCTTTACCAGGTTATTCGGGTAAAAGATAACCATCAGGAGGGATGGGGTGCTCTCCTTTCAGTACCAGAGTATTTGTTCCTGCAGCCCCGGAGAGAAGATCATCTGACATTTAAAGTTGTTCTTGCCCTCACCCAGTGGTCGGCAAACTCATGAGTCGACAGAGCCAAATACTAATAGTACAATGATTGAAATTTCTGTGGAGAGCCACATTTTTTAAACTGAAACTTCTTCTAATGCCACTTCTTCAACATAGACTCGCCCAGGCCGTGGTGTTTCGTGGAAGAGCCGCACTCAAGGGGCCAAAGAGATGCACGTGGCTCACAAATGGCAGGTTGCCAACCACGGCACTAACTGGTTTGGCTCTCCACATTCCTGTCCTCGTTTGAGTCTCCTTTAACCCCCAACTAAGCACCCACATATTGAAGAAATTCTGAAGACACCAGTAATCTGCAGAGAGGAAACCAAGAGCCCTCCTCTCACAAAGTCTAGGAGTCCAGGCTCCCTAATACCTCCTCCCTCAGACCCAGGAGTCCATGCCCCCAGCCCCTCCTCCCTCAGACACAGGAGTCCAGGCCCCCAGCCCCTCCACCCTCAGACACAGAAGTCCAGGCCCCCAGCCCCTCCTCCCTCAGACCCAGGAGTCCAGGCCCCCAGCCCCTCCTCCCTCAGACCCAGGAGTCCAGGCCCCCAGCCCCTCCTCCCTCAGACCCAGGAGTCTAAGTCCCCAGCCCCCTCTTTCAGACCTGGGTGGTTTGGTACCCAGGCCACTTTTTTTTCCTTCTATTTCTCAGACCCAGTAGTTCAAAACCCAAGATCACTCATATCTCAGACCCAGGCCAGGGTCCTGGAACCCAATAACCTTCTCTCCCAAACCCCACATTCTGAACTTTCATCCTCTTTTTCTCAGGCACAAAACTGTGGACACTCCAGTCCCTTTCTAATGCAAACCCAAGAGTGAAAGCCCACAGGCCTCTCCTCACTCAACCCAGGACACTGGTCCCCAGTCACTCCGCTCTTGGACAAGAACTTCTGGCCCCGATCCCACACATCCCTCAGACCCAAGAGTTCAAGCCTCCAGGCCCCTCTTACCTCAGACATGAGAGTCCAGGCCCCTGGACTCATCTGTTCTCTTCATTAGTAACAGTGTAGAAAATATCTGGGTTCGGGGGCACCCCGGTGTCTCACCAGCATGGCCAAGGGTGAACCCGAGTTGAGGAGGTGAAGGATTGAGAAAAGCTAGGTCTCGGTGGGATGTTCTCCCCTCTGATGGATTGCTTCAGGACGGAGAGCTAGCGACAGAGACAGAGACACAGACTACAAGCCATGTCTTTATTTTATAGCCAGATGCCACGAGTCAAAGGAAGGGCGTGGCCAAGATGTTTACAACATTTTCATGGCTTTTGATTATACTCAATTACATGCACCTGATCAAGCTTTGTTCACTTGCAGCCTATTTCACTCAAGCACGTGGGGCCACGTGTTCGGACCATAGCTTCTAGCTTACAACTCCAGCTGCTGGCTGTCACTGTGCTGGGAGGCCTCTGCCCTCCAAGCTGGGACTTGCACGTGGCCAGGAGAGGACTGTGCCCTCTTATCAGTCTAAACGCTGTAGCCGCTCTCCACACACCTGCCCTCCCGACCCTCCATCCACATCCACTCTCTCCAGCATGCCACCCCAAATCTATATTCAATCGCAAAGATATATAAGTATATATAAAACAAAATAACACAACATGGCAGTTGCACTAACTCTGGCCAGAGATGCCTGGCCACACCTCTCTGCTCCTTTGCAGGAGTGTGCAGGTGGAATTCTCTGCAAGGAGATAGTCCTCTGGTTGAAATTTAAAAAAATAAGGTGGGGAACTACCTAGGATTGGATACAACGTGCAACGGAGACATGCGTGTTTCTCTTACAGGCGATGCAGGATGGGTGACGTCTCATATAAATCGTTTGCCAGGTTATTCGGGTAAAAGGTAAAATCAGGAGGGATGGGGTCCTCTCCCCTCAGTACCAGGGTATTTGACGCTCCGGAGAGATGGTCATCTGACATTTAAAGTTGTACTTGCCCTAACCACTTTGGCTCAGTGGATAGAGCGTCGGCCTGCAGACTAAAGGGTCACAGGTTTGATTCAGGTTAAGGGCAGGCACATTCTCAGTGGGGGTTGTGCAGGAGGCAGCTGATGGATGTTTCTCTCTCATTGATGTTTCTAGCTCTCTCCCTTCCTCTCTGTAAAAAATTAATAAAATATATTAAAGTTGTTCTTATTCCAGATGCACAAAACCAATGAGCAGGTCTCACTGGAGGTAAGATTTACTGACTGATCATATAGGCATTCCTCTTCTCCTTTCCCCCTCCTCCTTCTCCTCCTCCTCCTCCTCCTTCCCTTCTTCTTCTTCTTCTTCTTCTTCTTCTTCTTCTTCTTCTTCTTCTTCTTCTTCTTCTCTCTCTCTCTCTCTCTCTCTCTCTCTCTCTCTCTCTCTCTCTCTCTCTCTCTCGATGGATAATACCAAGGGCTGGGAAATATGTTTTCCTTTTTCACCTCCCTCTGTGAAGGTCTTGCCCCACCCTTGACTCCTCAGAGGTCCCCACCCATATTTTTCAGGATGTAGAGGTGCATGGGCACAGGAAGGGAAAGGAAAGGAAGGAGGCACCCCCGACTCTGTTCAAGGCAGTTGGGTGCATGCTCTTCCTTCTGTGAATATTTCATTGGACACGGTGAGGATCCCACACATATACTGTTTTTGTTTCTCCCCCCTCCCCCATTTAACATCAGAGAGCATACACATTCTGATACCACACCAACAGTTCTGCATAATTATTATCCTGAACAGCTTCAGGTGTTTCCTGACCCACATCCGTTCGTTGCTGACATAAACTACTGAATAATTTGGGACATGTTCAGAGTTTCCACTGCTTTGCTATGACCAATAGTGTTGTGATGCATTCAAACCTTGCCCACAGTTCGGATTTACCAGAATTACTAGGTCAAACGTGATGAATGAGACTCTGGATTCACCTTGCCTCGCCTCCTGTCATAAAAATGGTAGCAGTTTACAGTTCTACTGGAGAACACTGTGGGTCTCCCTGCATCTTTACCAACACCTATTATTTATTTATTTATTTATTTATTTATTTATTTATATGTGTGTGTGTGTGTGTGTGTGTGTGTGTGTGTTTTATGTTTAGCTCATAGGTGTTTTGGAAATTTTAATTTTTTTACTAGAATGTTGTTGATGTTTTCATTTGACTTTGAAAGAAATGATAAAGTCAAGTGTGGCTGCAAGTCATGGATGTCTTTATTTCTGGGAAGTTCCTGTTCAGGGCATAGGGATGGCGGATGGAAGCGTGGAGAGATTAGGAATTGGTTTTCATGGTTCTAATTATCCATTTGCGGTACATGCATAGGCGGGTGTATATCACTGGCTCAAAGGGTGGTTTACAAGGGTAGTATCCGCTGGACACCAGGCCTTGCAGGGAACCTTCGCACATCAGTGGGCTCCCCAAGTCAGCCTGGAGGGGAGAGAGCAGATTATATTTTATGTCAAAATAACCAGCAAGGAGGTCCCATGGACCCCATGCTTATCAAGCCTTGATCCTGCCAGAAGACAGCCTTCCACCCTGGCCAATGGGAAGAGACGCATGGTCTCTGCAGACCAATGGCAGAGCAGGAATGAATACTATCCAGGAGAGGACCACCCAGTTTCTCGGAAGACATTGGCTTGAGCCCTCCTGGGGATGGAGCCTGCAACCTGGGCATGTGCCCTTGACTGGAATCCAACCCAGGACCCTTCAGCCTACGTTCCATCCACTGAGCCAAACCGGCTAGGGCGGTATTCCAGTTTTAGATAAAGACTGGCTCATTCCCATGCTGTTCTGAACCACAAAGAAGCCCGAAGCAAATGGGAAATCCAGTCCATTCTGGTTGCTCTTTGTTGAACATTTTGATGTTTTGCTTATCATAGATTATGTTTTACATATGTCACCAAGCTTTCCGTGTGCCCTGAAAGCTTGTGCTTTTAGACCAGTGTTTCCCAAACTTCTCTCATGATGAGAATCACCTGGTGGAGTTGTTAAACTACAGATTCCTGAATCCCAACTAAGAAGTGCTAAACTAAATTGCTTAGAGCACTAGTTAAGTATACAATTTTACCTATATGTTCCCAAAAATTCTAGTTTAGCACTTCTTAGTTGGGATTCAGGAATCTGTGTTTTAACAACTCCACCAGGTGATTCTCATCATGAGAGAAGTTTGGGAAACACTGTTTTAGACCATGCCTCATTTCTCTCCCCAGTCATCCCAGCCTCATTTCCCACCCTCAGATTCTATCCTTCAGCTCTGTGCCCTCCCCCAAGGCCACGCAGGCCCCCGTGGGCTCCCACCCTGACCCCAGCAGAGAACTGAGGAGAGAGAGCCAGGGAAGTGGGCCTGGTAAGGGGTGAGGGAAGACTCAGTACCAGGGTCAGGCCCTGGGGCACTGGATGGACGGGGAGAGACAGGCGTGGGCTGAGAAGAAGCAAGAACCAGGGCAGGCGGAGGAGGAGGGGACTCACTTCGCAGGAGGTGGTGTGCCCATCGGGGTCAGTAGCACAGATCATGTACTTTTTCAACACGGTGGGGAAGAACACCTTGCATTGGTTGTAGGAGATGATGCTGACATTGGCGCACATGAGCTGTAATGGTTGGGTTGCTCCTAGAGAAGTTACGGAGTGGGGGGCAGGAGTCAGAGGCTTGGTCCCGTGCACCTGTGGGTGCTGATGTAAAAAAAATGGGGACCCTGGACATGGAAGGAGGAAGAACCGGATGACCCAATACAAGGGTTATGAAAAGGGCCCTATTTCTTGGACTCTCGGGTCGTTGGAAGGAAAGGACTTGTGTCTGAACTCCTGGGTTTGAACGTACTGTGCAGAGTGGCCCCCTTATAGCACACCTGCCCCTCTCCAACTCAGGGGCCTGGAGTTCAGGCGAACCCAGCTCTGGGGTTACCTTACCTGCATTTGCTTTTATCTGGAACCCTGGAGGCAGCTCATATGCCTGCACTCTACCTCCACCCTCATTCCTGAGGCCAGGTCAGCAGGTTGGCCCCAGCAGGTTCTAGTGGCAGCTCTACTGATGGAAGGAAGAGGAGCTGGCATGGAGGGACACCTCCTGGGCAGAGGGGGCTGGGGACCAGGTCTCCTTTGTCTGACAGAGAAGGCATCTGAAGGCCAAGACTCCTGGCTCTGTGGAATGGAGGCCTGGGATCCAAGGATTATGGGAACTGGGGGCGGTATGTCTAAAGGTCAGGCTTCCTGGGTCTGACCCTGCAGGGCCTGGTGGTCTGGCTTCCTGGGTGTGAGATCACAGGTGAAGGGGCTCTGGAACCTCAGGTCTGTCCCCTGTATCTGTGGCCCGAGGAAGAAGGGGGCTGGGACCTTGGTGACTGGGGTCCCAGAGGCAGCCTCACCTACATCCATGGAGGTGACGCCCCAGCCAGAGACAGTACAGCTCGCCCCAGGGAATTTGCAGCTGGATGGTATATTGATTGTCCTCACATTGGGCGAGAGCTTGGCCGGGCTGCTCAGCTTCACGAGCATGAGGTCATGATCATAGGTGCGATTGTCATACTGGGGGTGGACGAAGGACTCTGTGGCCCAGATCTGCTGGACTGTTCCAATATTCAGATGGTCACTGCCCATTTGCACAAGGTAGTCACTTGAGGAATAAAAGCAACATTGAGTGGGAGACACTGTGATTGAGATGGGGGGACATAGACCCAGAGTTAGGGGGAGAAAAGCCAAGATAGAGAGAGGGAGAGAGAAAAAGAGAGAGAGGAGGGGGAGGGGAGAGAGAGAAGAAAGAGAGAAGAAGAGGGGAGCGGAGGGAAGGGGAGATGTGGGGAGGGGAGGGAAGAAGAGAGACAGAGAAAGGCAGAGAGAAGGACCTCCCTGTGGCTCCCTCGGCCTGTACCTCTTGCAGCAGTGGGCAACAGTGAGCACCCACCGCTTGTTGATCAGCACGCCTGCACACAAGAATGTGTTGTTGTAATACAGGGCCACCTGCCAGGGATGCTTGCCTCTTGGACATGCAACTCCTTTAATAATCCTTTCCCCAGTGTCCTGGGCTGGATGGAGACATGGGGGAAAGCATGGGCAGCAGGCATCAGTCTAAAGTAGATGAATTCCCAGAGACAGTGATGGAGAAAGAAAGACAGAGTGTCATGGGGAAGGGCAGAGGCAGGCATGGAGCACAGGGTAGAGACGGCTCCAG
This sequence comes from Pipistrellus kuhlii, assembly GCF_014108245.1. Taxonomy (NCBI): domain Eukaryota; kingdom Metazoa; phylum Chordata; class Mammalia; order Chiroptera; family Vespertilionidae; genus Pipistrellus; species Pipistrellus kuhlii. Next base: position 456,118 of record NW_023425414.1, on the reverse strand, counting down.
ACAGAGATGGAAAGAGATGGGGGGAGCCAGCACAGAAACCCAGGGCAGCAGCTGGTCTGGAGGCAACCCCAGCTTCTGATGAGAGAGACACGGAGGGCGGGGAGCAGCCTGGAGGGAACCCAGAGCCCAGGAGTCAGGAGGGAGCAGGAAGAAAGGGGCCACAGCCCAGGGGTTGAGTCTCCATGGAATGAGGCTGCTGCAGGGGAGGGTCCTGACTCAGTGGCTCCTTGGAAAGAGAGGACCCTGGAGAGGGGAGGTGGGGAACTGTGAGGCCTGGGTGCAAGGTTGGGACTCCCAGGCTGGTCCTCACCTGTTTGTTCAGGAGAACCCAGGGCTAAGGACAGCAGTAGGAGCAACAGGAGCTGGAGCAGGGGACCTGCCATGTGTCCTGTCTGAGCCTCTGTAGCTGCCACAGAGAAAGGCGTCTTCTGCTGGGGGTGGAAAGACAGAGAGTTCCGGAAGCAGGATTCCTGGTCTCCAGGTCCCTTCTCTTCACTCAGACCCAGTAGTCCCCAGTCTGCACCCACCTCCTCCCTCAGACCGAGGAGTCCCTGTCTGCACCCCCTCCTCCTTCAGACCCAGAAGTCCAGGCCAGAGACACCCTACGATGCAGAGGCACCTAGAGGTCGAGCTTTCTGTCCCTCCCCATTTATAATCAAAAGTCTTTCTATTCTTCCCCATTCATAATTCCATGTCCCAAGTTCCTTTTAGGTAAAAGACCCAAAATTAAAGCCCTGCAGCCCCTCCTCTCACAACCCGAAAATCAGATCTCTACTGCTCTGCCTTCAAGAGCAAGAGTGAGCTGTCCATGCAGACACACCTGCCCCATCCTAAATGGGATTTCCTCTCACCTGCAATGGGTCTGGTCTGGTCCTCCGCCTGGGTTGTAATTCGCTGTGTCCAGCCCTGTGAAGAGTGGCCCTCTTATAGCACACCTGCCCCATTCCAACTATGAGGATCCTGGAGTTCAGGCGAACCCAGCTCTTGGGTTACATTGCCTGCATTTGCCCTTATCTGGAACCCGGGAGGCATCTCAGGCCATATGCCCACACTCTACTGCCAACTCATTCCTGAGGCCAGGTCAGCGGGTTGGCCCCAGCACGTTCCAGCTCCACCATCCTTGGTGGCAGCTACGAACGGCGTGACCAGGTACTGGCGCTGAGGGGCAGGACCAGGAGCCAAGGACCTCCCTGCAGGGCTCAGGATGGGCTGTGCCCTGGGTCCTCCCCTGTGGCCAATTTTCTTGCCCTCTGCCCCTCTCAGGGGTGGCCTGGAACTTACACAAGAACTCTGAGCCGCTTGTGGGAACTTGTCAGGCTGAATCCTGGACATGTCTTTGAGCCTGAACCCAACCCTACTATTGGGGTATGAATCTCAAGAGAAGGCTTTCCTAACTCCACCTTCTAAATATGTACTGTTTTTCACTTATTATACTTTGATTTCTATACATAGTATGTATGTCTAACTAAAATATCTGAACAGTATCTAATGAGACATCTTATTTTCTCTATAGAACGTCTTGAACAGCCCTAGTTGGTTTGATTCAGTGGATAGAGCATTGGCCTGCAGACCAAAGGGTCCTGAGTTTGAAACAAGGAGCATGTACCTTGGTTGCAGGCTCCTCCCAGGCTCTGCCCTCATCAGCTCCTGCAATAGGCAACCAATCGATGTTTCACTCTCACATCCTTGTTTCTCTCTGTCTTTCCCTCTCTCTTTCACTCTCTCTAAAAATCCATGGAAAATCATCCTCAGATGAGAATTAACCAAAAGACAAAAAAAAAATATTTTTTTTTATTTTAAAAATAAATTTTAAAAGACTTGGACAATTGTTTCTCTTAGAATGCTTACTCCTCTTTTATTCTGTTGTATAATGTTGTATATCATAGCTTTATTCTGACTTAAGTGACTCTTCCACATTGAAGCACTTTTGAATCGCTTTCATTATAATGAGGGTGGCATGAATTTCTTGGATTTTAATCCACAAAACTGTGGACCCTCCAGTCCCTTCCTAATGCAAACTCAAGAGTTAAAGCCCACAGGCCTCTCCTCACTCAACCCAGGACACTGGTCCCCAAGCCACTCACCGCTCTTAGACAAGAAGTTCTGGCCCTGATCCCACACATCCCTCAGACCCAAGAGTTCAAGCCTCCAGACCCCTCTTCCCTCAGACACAAGAGTCCAGTCCCCTGGACTCATCTGTTCTCTTCATTAGTAACAAGGTAGAAAAACATCTGGCTTTTGGGACACCCCGGTGCCTCGCCAGCATGGCCAAGGGTGATCCTGAGTGGAAGCAGTGAAGGATTGAGAAAAGACAAACAAGAGAATGAAAGCTGGGTCACGGTAGGATGTTGTCCTCTCTGATGGAGAGTTAGCGACAACAATACAAACTACAAGACCTGTGTTTATTTTACAGCCAGATGCCATGAGGCAAAGGAAGGGTGTGTTCAAGATGTTTACAACATTCTCCTGGGTTTCGATCCTACCTTGATCAAGCACCTGATCAAGCTTTGTTCACTTGCAGCCTATCTCACTCAAGCACGTGGGGCCACGTGTTTGGACCATAGTTTCTAGCTTACAACTCCAGCTGCTGGCTGTCACTGTGCAGGGAGGGCTCTGCCCTCCAAGCTGGGACTTGCGCGTGGCCAGGAGAGGACTGTGCCCTCTCATCAGTCCGAGGCTTGGACCTGTCCAAACACTGTAGCCGCTCTCCACACACCTGCCCTCCTGAACCTCCATCCACATCCCCTCTCTCCAGCGTGCCACCCCCAATCAATATTCAATCCCAAAAATTAAAAAAAAAAAATAACCCAATATGGCAGCTGCACTAACTGTGTCTGGAGATGCCTGGCCATGCCTCTCTGCTCCTTTGCAGGAGTGGCAGGTGGAATTTTAATTTTGTATTAGAATGTTGTTGACCTTTTTCATATGCCTTTCAAAATAAATGACAAAGTCAAGTGTGGCTGCAAGTCATGGATGTCTTTATTTCTGGGAACTTCCTGCTCAGGGCATAGGGATGGCAGATGGAAGCATGGAGAGATTAGGAATTGGTTTTCATGGTATTATATATCCATTTGTTGTACATGCATAGGCGGGTGTATATCACTGGCTTAAAGGGTATACAAGGGTAGTATCCGTGGGACACCAGGCCTTGCAGGGAACCTTCACAAATCAGCGGGTTCCCGGAGTCACCCTGCAAGAGAGAGAGCAGATTAGCTTTGATTTCAAAATAACCAGCAATGAGGTCCCATGGATCCCATGCTTATCAAGCCTTGATACAGCCTTCCACCTTGGCCAATGGGAAGAGACTCATTGTCTCTGAGGACCAATGGCAGAGCAGGAATGAATGCTATCTTGGAGAGGACCAACCACATTTTCAGTAGACATTGGCTTGAGTCCCAGCCAATCACAGGAGGGGAGGCGGGGCTTCCAATGTGTCAGAGCCAGGGTGTCAGGCGGGGGGGTGGAGAGAGGGAACTCACTCTGCAGGGGTAGGCGAGCCCAACGGGCGGAGCAGCACAGATAATGTACTTTTTCAACAAGACCGGGTACACCTTCCTGCAGTCCTTGTAGGAGATGATGTTGGCATTGGCGCACATGAGCATTAATGGGAATGTTGGTGCTGGAGGAGTTAGAGAGCAGGGGAGGAGTCAGAGGCTTGGTCCCGTGGACCTGTGGGTGCTATAAAAAAAAATGGGGACCCTGGACATAGAAGGAGGAAGAACCGGGTGACCCAATAGGATGGTTATGCAAAGGGCCCTATTTCTTGGACTCCCGGGTCGTTGGAAGGAAGGGACTTGTGCCTGAACTCCTGTTTTGAACGTACTGTGCAGAGTGGCCCCCTGATAGAACGCCTGCCCTACTCCAACTCAGGGGCCTGGAGTTCAGGCGAACCCAACTCTGGGGTTACCTTGCCTGCATTTGCATTTATCTGGAACCCTGGAGGCAGCTCACGCTATATGCCCGCACTCTACCTCCATCCTTACTCCTGAGGCCTGGTCAGAGGGTTGGCCCCAGCAGGTTCTAGCTCCACCTTCCCTAGTGGCAGCTCTACCAGTGGAAGGAAGAGGAGCTGGCATGGGGGGACACCTCCTGGGTAGAGGGAGCTCGGGACCAGGTCTCCTTTGTCTGAGGGAGAAGGCGTCTGAAGGCCAAGACTCCTGGGTGTGAGCGTGGAAGAGGCTGAGGGCCTGAGCGCTTGGCTGTCCCTGAGGTGGTGACTGGGGTTCTAAATTCCTGGATCTGTGGGATGGAGGCCTGGGACCCAAGGGTTATGGGACTGTGGGAGGTATGTTTAAAGGTCAGGCTCCCTGGGTCTGACTGTAGAGGGCCTGGTGGTCTGGCTTCCTGGGTGTGAGGTCCCAGGTGTTGGGGGACCTGGAACCTCAGGTCTGTTCCAGTAGCTGTGGCCTGGGAGGAAGGGAGCTGGGACCTTGGTGACTGGGGTCCCAGAGGCAGCCTCACCTACATCCATGGAGGTGACGCCCCAGCCAGAGACAGTACAGCTCGCCCCAGGGAATTTGCAGCTGGTTGGTAGTTTGATTGTCCTCACATTGGGTGAGAGCTTGGCCGGGCTGCTCAGCTTCACGAGCATGAGGTCATGATCATAGGTGCGATTGTCATACTGGGGGTGGACGAAGGACTCTGTGGCCCAGATCTGCTGGACTGTTCCAATATTCAGATGGTCACTGCCCATTTGCACAAGGTAGTCACTTGAGGAATAAAAGCAACATTGAGTGGGAGACACTGTGATTGAGATGGGGGGACATAGACCCAGAGTTAGGGGGAGAAAAGCCAAGATAGAGAGAGGGAGAGAGAAAGAGAGAGAGAAGAGAAGAGAAGAGAAGAGAGAAAAGAAGAGAAGAGAGAGAGAGAGAGAGAGAGAGAGAGAGAGAGAGAGAGAGAGAGAGAGAGAGGAGAAGAAGATGGGAGGAGAGGGGAGGAGAGAAGACGAAAGAGGAGAGACAGAAGAGAGACAGAGAGAAGGACCTCCTTGTGGCTCCCCCGTCCCATACCTCTTGCGGCAGTGGGCGACAGTGAGCACCCACCGCTGGTTGATCAGCACGCCTGCACACAAGAATGTATTGTTGTGAAACAGGACCACCTGCCAGGGATGGGTGCCTCTTGGACATTCAACTCCATTAAGAATCCTTTCCCCGTTGCCCTGGGCTGGAAGGGAAACATAGAGAAAGCATGGGTAGCAGGCATCAGGGTAGGACTGAGTCCATAGTAGACAAATTCTCAGACAGTGATGGAGATAGACAAACAGAGAGTCGTGAAGAAGGGCAGAGGCAGAGACAGCTGCAGACGAAGATGGAGGGAGACTGGGGGAGCCTGCTCAGAAACCCAGGGCAGCAGCTGGTCTGGAGGCAACCCCAGCTTCTGATGAGAGAGACACAGAGGGCAGGGAGCAGCCTGGAGGGCACCCAGAGCCCAGCAGTCAGGAGGGAGCAGGAAGGAAGGGGCCACTGCCCAGGGGTCAAGTCTCCAAGGGAGGAGACTGCTGCATGGGAAGGTCCTGACTACGTGGCTCCTTGGAGAAGAGGGGGCCCTGAAGAGGGGAGGTGGGGGATTGTGAAGCCCAAGGTCAATGTCGGGACTCCCATGCTGGTCCTCACCTGCTTTTCCATCAGATCCCAGGGCGAAGGACAGCAGTAGGAGCAGTAGGGCCTGGAGCAGGGGACCTGCCATGTCTCCTGTCTGAGTTTCAGTGGCTGCCACAGAGGAAGGGCTTCTTCTGCTGGGGATGGAAAGACAGAGTGTTCCGGAAGCAGGGCTCCTGGTCTCCGGGTCCCTTCTCTTCGCTCAGACCCAGGAGCCCCCACCTCCCCCCTCGGACCCATAAGCCCCCAGTCTGCCCCCACCTTCTCCTCAGACCCAGGAGCCCCAGTCTGCATCCACCTCCTCCCTTAGACCCAGGAGCCCCTGTCTGCAGCCACCTCCTCCCTCAGACTCAGAAGTCCAGGCCAGTGACACCCTTCCATGCAAGGGCACCTAAGGGTTGGGCTTTCTGTCCCTCCCCATTTATAATTGAAAGCCTTTCTGTTCTTCCCCATGTATAATTTCATGTCCCAAGTTCCTTTTAGATAAAAGACCCAAAATTAAAGCCCTGCAGCCCCTCCTCTCACAACCCGAAAATCGAGCCTCTACTGCTCTGCCTTCCAGAGCAAGAGTGGGTTGTCCATGCAGACACACCTGCCCCACCCCATATGGGATTTCCTCTCACCTGCAGTGGGTCTGGTTTGGTCTTCAGCTTGGGTTGGAATCCAGCCGTGTCCAGCCCTGTGCAGAGTGGCCCTCTTATAGCACACCTGCCCCACTCCAACTCTCATGGTCCTGCAGTTCAGGCGAACCCAGCTCTGGGGTTATCTTACCTGCATTTGCTCTTATCTGGAACCTGGGAGGCAGCTCAGGCCATATGCCCGCACTCTACCTCCATCCTCATTCCTGAGGCCAGGTCAGCGGGTTGGCCCCAGCACGTTCCAGCTCCACCATCCCTGGTGGCAGCTATGAAGGGCGTGACCAGGTACTGGCGCTGAGGGGCAGGACCAGGAGCCAAGGACCTCCATGCAGGGCTCAGGATGGGCTGTGCCCTGGGTCCTCCCCTGTGGCCAATTTTCCTGCCCTCTGCCCCTCTCGGGGGTGGCCTGGAACTTACACCGTAACTCTGAGCCGCTTGTGGGACCTTGTCAGGCTGAATCCCAGACGTGTCTTTGATTCTGAACCCGACCCTACTATTGTGGTATGAATCTGAAGAGAAGCCTTTCCTAACTCCACCTACTAAATATGTACTGTTTTTCACTTATTATACTTTGATTTCCATACATAATATATTTATCTACCAAAAATATCTGAACACTATTTAATGGGACATCTTATTTTCTCTATAAAACATCTTGAATAGCTCTAGTCGGTTTGGTTCAGTGCATAGAGCGTTGGCCTGCATATCCAAGAGTTCCGATTTCTATTCAGATCAAGGACATGTACCTTGGTTGCAGGCTCCTTCTCAGCCCAGCCCCTGATCAGCGCTCTATGACATTCTTGATTCTCTCTGTCTTTCCCTCTCTCTTCACTCTCCCTAAAAATCTATAGAAAAATATCCTGGGTTGAGACTTCACTAAAAGACAATTTTTTTTTAATTTTAGAAATAAATTTTAAAAGTCTTGGACAATTGTTTCTCTTAGAATGCTTACTCCTTCCTTTATTCTATTGTATAATGTTCTACATTATAGCTTTATTCTGACTTAGGTAACCTTTGAATCCCTTTCGTTATAATGAGGGTGGGATGAAGTTCTTTGATTTTCTTCTTTGCTCATTGTATTCATTCATGATGAATTCTTTGCAAGGAGATAGACCTCTTGTTGAAATTTTTAAAAAATAAGGCAGGGTACTGTCTAGGATCAAATACAAGGAGCAACGGAGACATGCGTGTTTCTTTTACAGGCGGTGCAGGATGGGTGACGTCTCACATAAATCGTTTACGAGGTTATTCGGGTAAAAGATAACCATCAGGAGTGATGGGGGCCTCTCCCCTCAGTACCAGGGTATTTGTCCCTGCAGCTCCAGAGAGATGATCATCTGACATTTAAAGTTGTTCTTGCCCTAACCGGATTGGCTCAGTGGATAGAATGTAGGCCTGTGGACACAAGGCTCATGGGTTAGATTCCAGTCATGAGCATATGCCTTGGTTGCGGGCACATCCCCATTGGGGTTGTGCAAAAGGCAGCTGGTTGATGTTTTTCTCTAATTGATGTTTCTAGCTCTCTTCCTCTCCCATTCCATCTGTTAAAAATCAATAAAATATATTGAAGTTGTTCTTATTCCAGATGCACAAAACCAATGAATAGGTCTCACTGGAGGTAAGATTAACTGACCGATCAAATAGGCGTTAGGACATGACTAGGTTTTATTTTTTTGTTCTCCTTTTCTCTCGTTTCTCTTCCTCCTCTCGTTTCTCTTTCTCCTCTCCCTCTTCCTCCTCTTCCTTCTCCTCTCCCTTCTTCTCCTCTCCCTCTTCCTCCTCCTCCTCCCCCTCCTCCTCCCCTCCCCCTCCTCCCTCCTCCCTCCTCCTCCTCCTCCTCCTTCTCCTCCTCCTCCTCCTCCTCCTCCCCCTCCCTCCTCCTCCTCCTCCTCCTCCTCCTCCTCCTCCTCCTCCTCCTCCTCCTCCTCTCCTCCTCTCCTTCTTCTTCTTCTTCTTCTTCTTCTTCTTCTTCTTCTTCTTCTTCTTCTTCTTCTTCTCTCTCTCTCTCTCTCTCTCTCTCTCTCTCTCTCTCTCTCTGGATGGGAAATCCTGAGGGCTGGAAAATGTAGACAAACACACCACTGAATCAGGAGGAGCAGGAGGTAGGGTGAGACTTCATAATCAGTTCCATTTTCCTTTCCCACCACCCTCTGTGAAGGTCTCCTTGCCCCATCCTTGGCTCCTCAGAGGTCCCCACCTGAATTTTTCAGGATGTAGAAGTGCATGGGTACAGAAAGGGAAATGGAAGGAAGGAGGACCCCTGACTCCATCCACAGGCAGTTGGGTGCATGCTCTTTATTCTGTGAATATTTCATTTTACATCGTGAGAATCACACACGCATACTTTTTCCTCCCTCTTTTCCCCCCATTTAACATCAGAAAGCATACACATTCTGATACAACACCAACAGTTCTGCATAATAATAATAATAATTTTTTAATATATCTTATCGATTTTTCTACAGATAGAAAGGGAGCAGGATAGAGAGTTAGAAACATCGGTGAAAGAGAAACATCAATCAGCTGCCTCCTGCACACCTCCTACTGGGGATGTGCCTGCAACCAAGGTACATGCCCTTGACTGGAATTAAATCAGGGACCCTTCAGTCCTCAGGTTGACGCTCTATCCACTAAGCCAAACCAGTCAGGGCTCTGTATAATTATTATCCTAAACAGCTTCATGAGTCTCCTGACTTACATCCGTTTGTTGCTGACATAAAACATTGAATAATTTGGGACATGTTCAGCGTTTCCACTGCTTTGCTATGACCAATAGTGTTGTGATGCATTCAAACCTTGCCCACAGTTCGGATTTACCAGAATTACTAGGTCAAACGTGATGAATGAGACTCTGGATTCACCTTGCCTCGACTCCTGTCATAAAAATGGTAGCAGTTTACAGTTCTACTGGAGAACACCGTGGGTCTCCCTGCATCTTTACCAGCACCGATGTGTGTGTGTGTGTGTGTGTGTGTGTGTGTGTGTGTGTGTGTGTTTTATGTTTAGCTCATAGGTGTTTTGGAAATTTTAATTTTTTTTTTTACTAGAATATTGTTGATGTTTTCATTTGACTTTGAAAGAAATGATAAAGTCAAGTGTGGCTGCAAGTCATGGATGTCTTTATTTCTGGGAAGTTCCTGTTCAGGGATGAACACATGGAGAGATTAGGAATTGGTTTTCATGGTATTATATATCCACTTGTGGTACATGCATAGGCAGGTGTATATCACTGGCTCAAAGGGCGGTCTACAAGGGAAATATCTGCTGGACACCAGGCCTTGCAGGGAATCTTGGCACATCAGCGGGCCCCTGGAGTCACCCTGCAGGGGAAAGAGCAAAGAGGGGCTCATCCTTTCTTCAGAATTAGAACCAGATACACAGATACAAAGACAGGACAGTAGCCTCAGGCACATGCCAGTGATTGCAACAAACATTTTAAGGCATATTTAAAAAATCAAATTTAATATGAAAAACGTCCACGAGGAATCTCATATTCCAGTTGTGTGTGTGTGTGTGTGTGTGTGTGTGTGTGTGTGTTTAATTTTTTCTTTATTTCAGAAAAGGAAGGGAGTGGGAGAGAGAGATAGAAACGTCAATGAGAGAGAATCATTGATCAGCTGCCTCCTGTATGCCCCCTTCTTGGGGATAGACCTGCATCCCGGGCATGCGCCCTTTACTGGAATCCAACCTAAGGAACTTCAGACCCAAGGCCTGCACTCGATCCACTGAGCCAAATCACTAGGGCAGTATTCCAGTTATAGATAAAGACCGGGTCATTCCCATGCTGTTCTGAACCACATAAAAGCCTGAGACAAATGGGAAATCCATTCCCTGACCTGGGCAGAGAACTGAGGAGAGAGAGCCAGGAAAGGGTGAGGGAAGGCTCAGCCCCAGGGTCATGGGGCCCTGAGCACTGCATGGAAGGGGAGACAGGCCTGGGCTGAGAGGAAGCAGGACCCAGGCCAGGAGAGGGAGGAGGGGACTCCCTCTGCAGGTGGAGGAGTGTCTGTTTGGGGCAACAGCACAGATCGTGTACTTTTTCAACAAGACCTTCCTGCATTGCTTGTAGGAGACGAGGTTGACATTCGAGCACATGAGCTCTGATGGATTTGTTGCATCTGGAGAAGTTAGGAAGCTGGGGAGGAGTCAGAGGCTTGGTCCCCTGGACCTGTGGGTGCTGATGTAAAAAGATGGGGACCCTGGGCATGGAAGGAGGAGGGGCCGGGGGCCCCAATACGATGGTTATGAAAAGGGCCCTATTTCTTGGACTCCCTGAGCGTTGGAAGGAAGGGAGCTGGGACCTTCCTTGGTGACTGGGGTCCCAGAGGCAGCCTTACTTTCATCCATGATGGTAATGCCCCAGCCAGAGACAGTCCAGCTTGTCCCAGGGACTTTGCAGCTGGACGGTATGTTGATTGTCTTCACTTTGCGTGAGAGCTTGACCGGGCTGCTCAGCTTCACGAGCATGAGGTCATGATCATCGGTGCGCTTGTTGTATCAGGGGTGGACGAAGGACTCTGTGGCTCTGATCTTCCGGGCACGCCCACCAACCAGAAGGTCACTGCCCATTTGCACAATATACTCACTTAAAAAAAAAAAAAAAAAAAAGCAACATTCAAAAGGGGGCACTGTGATTGAGAGAGGGGTACAAAGACCCAGAGTTAGGGGGACAGAAGCCAAGAGAGAGAGGGAGAGAGAGAGAGAGAGAGAGAGAGAGAGAGAGAGAGACCTCCCTGTGGCTCCCCCGTTCTGTACCTCCTGCGGCAGTGGGTGACAGTGAGCACCCACAGCTGCTGGATCAGCACGCCTGCACACTGGAACATGTTGTTGTGATAAAGGGCCACCTGCCAGGGGTGGGTGCCTCTTGTACATACAACTCCATTAATAATCCTTTCCCCGGTGTCCTGGGCTGGAGGGAGACACGGAGAATCATGGGTAGCAGGCATCAGTCCAGAACAGATGAATTCCCAGAGACAGTGATGAAGAGAGACACACAGACAGAGAGGTGTGGAGAAGGGCAGAGGTAGGCATGGAGCACAGGGCAGAGACAGCTGCAGACAGAGATGGAGAGAGACGGGGGGAGCCTGCTCAGAAACCCAGGGCAGCCGCTGTTCTGGAGGCAACTCCAGCTTCTGATGAGAGAGACACGGAGGGCAGAGCAGCCTGGAGGGCACCCAGAGCCCAGGAGTCAGGAGGAAGCAAGAAGGGAAGGCCACAGTCCAGGGGTGGAATCTCCATGGGACCAGGCTGCTGCAGGGGAGGGTCCTGACTCGGGGGCTCCTTGGAGAAGAGGGGGATCTGGAGAAGGAAGGTGGGGGACTGTGAGGCTCAGGGTCAAGGTCAGGACTCCCAGGCTGGTCCTCACCTGCTTGTCCAGCAGATCCCAGGGCTAAGGACAGCAGTAGGAGCAGCAGGGGCTGGAGCAGGGTACCTGCCATGTGTCCTGTCTGAGTCTCTGTGGCTGCCACAGAGGAAGGGCCTCTTGTGCTGGGGCTGGAAAGACAGAGATTTCCGGAAGTTGGACTCCTGGTCTATGGGTCTTTTCTCTTCACTCAGACTCAGCAGCCCCCACCTCCTCCCTCAGACTCAGAAGTCCAGGCCAGAGACACCCTTCCATGCAGATGCATCTAGGGATCGGGATTTTTCCCCCTCCCCATTCATAATTCCATGTCCCAAATTCCTTTTTAGGTAAAAAAAAACCCCAAACTCCAGCTCTCCAGCCCCTCCTTCTCACAACCAGATTTTGGCCCTCTACTGCTCGGCTCTCAAGAGCTAGAGTGGGCTGTCCATCCAGACACACCTGCCCCACCCCATATGGGATTTCCTCTCCCCTGCAATGGGTCTGGTCTGATCTGGTGTCTTCAGAATGGGTTGGAATCCAGTCGTGTCCAGCCCTGTGCAGAGTGGCCCTCTTTATGGCACATCTGCCCCACTCCAACTCTCATGGTCCTGGAGTCCAGGTGAACCCAGCTCTGGGGTTATCTTACCTGCATTTGCTCTTATCTGGAACCCCAGAGGCAGCTGAGGCCATATGCCCGCACTCTACCTCCATCCTCATTCCTGAGGCCAGGTCAGCGGGTTGGCCCCAGCACGTTCCAGCTCCACCATCCCTGGTGGCAGCTATGAAGGGCGTGACCAGGTACTGGCGCTGAGGGGCAGGACCAGGAGCCAAGAACCTCCCTGCAGGGCTCAGGGTGGATTGTGCCCTGGATCCTCCCTGGGGCCAATTTTTCTGCCCTCTGCCCCTCTTGGGGGTGGCCAGGAATTTACACCGTAACTCTGAGCAGCTTGTGGGAACTTGTCAGGCTGAATCTCAGACATGTCTTTGAGCCTGAACCTGACCCTCATATTGGGGTATGAATCTCAAGAGAAGGCTTTTCTTAAAGCACCAAACAGACTGTCAAATTACAACGGGAAGGTTAGGGAGAGGTGGGGGAGGTAAGAGATCAGCCAAAGGACTTGTATGCATGCAAATAAGTATAACCAAAGGTCGCAAAACTCGGGGGAGGGGGTGAGGGCATGTATGGGGGCAATGGACAGATTTGGACACATATAATACCTTAAAAAAAAAAAAGAATATGTAGGATTCTCTTGTCCTGGTGAAACAATATATATATATATATATATATATATATATATATATATATATATATATATATATATATATATAGAGAGAGAGAGAGAGAGAGAGAGAGAGAGAGAGAGAGAGAGAGAGAAGGCTTTCCTAACCCCACCTACTAAATATGTACTATTTTTCACTTATTATACTTTGATTTCTATACATAGTATGTATATCTAACAAAAATGTCTGAACATTATCTAATGGGACATTTTATTTACTCTATAAAAAGTCTTGACAGCCCTAACCAGTTTGGCTCAGTGGATAGAGGGTTGGCCTGCAGAACAAAGTGTCCTGAGTTCGATTCTGGTCAAGGGTGTGTACCTTTGTTGCAGGCTCCTCCTCAGCCCTGCCCGTGATTGGTGCGTGCAAGAGGCGACCAATCAATGTGTCTCTCTCACATCAATGTTTGTCTCTGTCTTTCCCTCTCTCTTCCACTCTCCCTAAAAATCCATGGGAAAGCATCCTCGGATGAGAATTAACCAAAAGACAATTTTTTTTTAATTTAAAAAATAAGCTTTAAAAGTCTTGGACAATTGTTTCTCTTGGAATGCTTACTCCTCTTTTTATTCTGTTGTATAACGTTCTACACTATAGCTTTATTCTGACTTATGTGACTCTTCCACATTGGAGTACCTTTGAATCGCTTTCATTATAATGAGGGTGGGATGAATTTCTTTATTTTTCATCTTTGCTCATTGTATTCATTCATGAAGTATCTATGGAGCATTTACTCTGAGCCAGAATTTGTTCTGGCCTCTGAGGTCACAGCATCCACAAAACAGCAAAATTCCACCACAAAGCCCCTCATTCCAGTGGATGGACACCTTGAGTAAAGAGACATGAACTTCACATGGGTGGCTTCTTATGTGGCAGGAAGTGCTATGGTGAAAAATAAGACCAGAAGAGGACTAGTTCCCTTTGATCTCAGCAACCCCTAAATGGCCATTAAAATATTGGGAAAAGTGGTTGGAAAGACCCCAGGAGAAGAGGACATGTGGATAAAATCTTTAGGAGGTGGTAGATGGATTCATGTAGCTATTGGGATGAGTGAGTCTTAGGCAGAGTGACGGGAAGGTGAGAAGAGGAGGGGACCTGAAATGTTCTAGCAAGGAAGCCTTTTTTATTGGAGCTGAATGAATCAGAGGGAGAAGGATGGGTGATGGGTTCAGAGGCCTTTCAGGATTTGGACAACACAGGGATTGAGGACCGAGATAGGACTTTGGCATTTGCATTGAGTAACAAAGGAACCATTGTCAGATGACTACTAGACAGCTGATTCCTAATAGGGAAATTGACCCTCACTTCTAACTCAGACACCAAAATAGGTTTCATGCCTTCGTGTGAATCCACTTGTTTTCTCCATTCACATCTTTAATCCAATTCTACCTTTGTCCCACAAGTTGACCCATCATAGACATTGTGGTTGCCTACCCAACATGCATTCCTTCTGCCATTCGTCAGAACCTTGATTTAGTTTGGACAACCTGCTATGCTCATTGTGACTGCAACTGAGCTTTACTGCACCAAGCATGGGGGCCCATTTCCGCTGCCCAGGGATTGGTTTATACATAAACATGTGATACCCTGTTGGCCAATGAGGGGTGAGGGGAATACCACTAGGTTACTTCAGCGAACTGCTCTCTTCTTCCCAAAGGGAGATAGGACAAGAGTTCTCCTTGACTCTCTTAGACTGTGTCCCTTCTGGGCATAAATTCTGGAAGTGAGGCAGCCCTCCTGGAACTGGGGAGGGGAGAAAGCCATAGCTCTGAGATGGACAAACGGAGAGAAAGTGATAGTGTCTTTGATGAGGTTGCTGAGCTGGTAAATTAATCCTCACATCATCTGCAGGATTCCTTTCTGGTTTAAATTTTCTGTGTTGTTGTTGCTTCCACTGCCGAAGTCTTTTTTGTAAGACATCGGCATCATATTCAGATTTCATTGCAAGTCTAGAATTTGATCCCAATCCATCAATTCAAATCTAATTCCGAGCTGAATCTCCATTATGGAATCAAAATTAACCAGCAAACCTTACCCTGTCTCCAGGAGTAGCTCTTCTTACCATCCCCGATACTTCATGATAGCACTTAACTCTATATCATGTTTATTTTATATGCATTTGTTCGTTGTCTATTTCTCCCACCTAGCATGGGACTGCGTAGAAATAGGGACTCATACAGTACAGCATCTGGACTCTGTCAGATCCTCATAAGTAAAAGTTGAATTAATGGCTGAAAGTGAATATACCTTTCATTTTTAAGCCAGTGAACTATAGAATTGAGGGGGGAAACATTTATCTGGTAACTTTCTAAGCCAGAACTTATATGCTCACATTTCATTAAGTCTTCACAACAGTTTTTTGTTTTGTTTTTTGTTTGTTTGTTTGTTTTTGAGGAGGGGGGTAGAGGGGACTGGATACTTTATTTTTTATTTATTTTAAAATATATTTTTTTATTGTTTTCAGAGAGGAAAGGAGAGGGAGATAGATAGAAACATCAATGATGAGAGCCATCATTGATTGGCTGCCTCCTGCACACCCCCCACTGGGGATCAAGCCTGCAACCCAGACATGTGCTCTTGACTGGAATCAAACCTGGGACCATTCAGTCCACAGGTAGAGGCTCTATCCACTGAGCAAAACCAGCTAGGGCCAGTGAACTCCCTAGGCCGCACCCCTACTTCTACAGGGTGTCAGGGCTGTACCTTGTGGAGATCAGGAGATTTTCAACATGTTGGGAATCAATTTGGGGCAAGGACTCTCCAGTAGCTGAATGCCTCTCCTCGTCTCATAGGGCTGCTGGTCCAGGGGACGCTCACTCTTTGGAGGCCACGTGGACTACACGATCCATCTCTCCATCTCTGTGGCCAAGTTCATGTTCACACCAGGAAGTGAGCTTGGTGAATGGTCCTTGAGGACAATGTCAGCCTCAGCACTGATGTTGGAAAAGTGGGTGTCACTGGCAAGGTCACAGCATACAACCTGGTCCTCAGTATAGCCCATGATGCCCTGGGTGGCTTTTCATAGCCTCTCTGGGTTTTCCGAGAAATAAGAGTCAGACAGGCAGGGACCCGAATCCTGCCTGTGCTGCTTCCTGGTGAGTCACATTGCCCCTCTGAGATGAACCCCAAGTTCTCCTCCACTCTGAAGAAGAATATGAGGGGCTACCTGGACTCCAAAGTCTCAAAGGGAGGACCTTCATGGTGGTCTAAACTTTGGGATCCAGAGTTAGGAGGGAGCTGTTCCCTTGACTGTGGGTCCAGGGCAGGACGGGTATGGACTTTCGGGTCTGAGAGAGGGGCATCCGGGAGACTTGGCTTCTATACTTTGCTCAAGGAGGGGTCTTAACCCCCTCTGTGCAGGGAACCAGTGGCTGCAGAATTTCTGCAATATGGGGAAGGGTAGAGCATGGGGCTAGGAGAGACTCAAGAGGGAGATATGATTAGAAGAAATACGAGCAAGACTATATTACTATCTGGCACATCTGACAAACTCACTCACTGAAACTAACCACATGGGCATGTTCTGATCCTAAAATGTTCCCAACAGGTGGGTGATTGCAGGAAGTCACGTCCTCAGGGTCTATACGGCACCTTAACCTTTACCTTGAACAAAACCTGTCCACTGAGTTTGTGCATCTGGGAAAAGAACAGCTTTCAATGCCAGCATACTCTCTCCAAAAATTCCAGAGATAATACACCCTGATACTGGGAGGAGATGACCTTATCGTTATCTTTTACCTCAGTAAAATATGTATGTGAGAGGTTAACTATCTTGCACTGCCTGTAAAAGAGACATGGCCCTTTGTATCCAAGCCTACAGATTTCCACACCTTTTAAAAAAATTCAGCAAAGAGGGCTACCACAAGTCATTGGCAACGAATTTCACCTCCGGACTTGTATCAAGGAGCTGAGAAGGCGGGGTCAGGTGGCTCCAGACAGAGTTGGTGCAAAACCACCATGTTTAGTTACTTTTTAAATGTTTAGATTGAATTTTTTTTTAAAGCATCTGTCTTTAATTGCTGTTTGTTTTTAGGAAATAAATGGTAAACTCTATGCACTGTGGATCTGAATTCTGCCATCATAATGATGTTCCTGTTTCCAAGCTGCTGAATATATTCTTTGGCGTGGGTGACTGCTATATATAGTACTTCATCTGTATATTGTATTGTGTGTTTACCACCCCAAGCCAAGTCTCCTTCTATCACCACTTATCCTCCCTTTTATCCTCTTCTACCTCCCCCACCACCCTCCTCTCTAGTAGTCACCATACTGTTGTCTCTATCCTTGAGTCCTTTTTTTTTTTCTTTGCTTAATTCCTTCACCCTTCTCAACCAGCCCCCAATCTCCTCCCCTCTGACAACTGTCAGTCTGTTCTCTATATCCATGAGTCTGCCTCCACTCTGTTCATTTATCTTGTTCATTAGATTCCACATAGAAGTGAAGTCATATGGTACTTGTGTTTCTTTGACCGGCTTATTTCACTTCGTGTAATACTCTCTGGGTCCATTCATGCTGCAGAAAGGGGTAAGACTTCTTTCTTTCTTAGGGCTGAGCAGTATTTTGTTGTGTAAATGTTAACACAGCTTTTTTTTATCCACTCATTTATGGATGGACACTTAAGTTGCTTTCAAATCTGGGCTATTCTTCATATTGAGATGACCCTTGGGTAGCTGTAGGGAACAGCTCTAGGGTTAAGCCTCAGATTGACCCTGTGGCAGAACCACAAACAAGTCCCATCTTGGAGGGCACAGCCCTCTTAGCATATTTAAGCTTGACTTTATGGCTGTCCCCTAGATCCTTCCTGGGTAGCGAATGGGCTGTGGGAGGTGCAGCAAGTGCTGCCAAAACAAGTGAAACTCACAGGAACATAGTAACTATGGTGACCACTACCTTGTTTTTCTCTGACTATAAAATAAAGGCTCAGCTTGCTGGCTGGATCCTCCTCTGTGGCCTCATACAGGCACAGGAGACCCTCCAAGCCCCAGCTATAGTCTCTCTGTCTGTCTTTTCTTTAATGCTTCACTGCCCCTCCTCAGGCTCACCGAACCCTTGGCTGTGCGGCACGGCACAGGTAGCCCCCAGATATGCATTCCTGGCACCAGGGATTTATTGTCAGGCATGAAAACTTTCCTTTGGATTTCTGGCATGAAGTGACTTTCATGGAGGTTCAGGGAAACTGATGTATGCAAGACATCTCACAACCCTTGGAGGAAACCACTCCATCCACATGTCTCATAGAGCATGACTCCAAATACCCAGCGGTGATTGGATAGGGTTGGTCACTTGACCAGAATGCAGTCAAACCATTGGCCATTTCAGTGACCTATGATGAGGCTGAAGGAGAAAAGTTGAGCTAGACCAGTTGGATTTTCTTTCATGAAAATATGACCTGAGAAATCCTGAGAGTCCTAGTGTGCTAACTCAGTTGGTAAGAGCATTTGCCCTATCTGCTAAGGTTGCAAGTTCAATGCCCGGTCAGGATACATACAAGAACCAACCAATGAATGCACAGATAGTGGAACAACAAACTGATGTTTCTCTCTTTCTATGAATGAACGAATGAATGAATGAATGAATGAATGAAATTTTTAAAATCCTGGGGGAATGGAGCAATTGATGGTTGAAGATGAAGTTAAAAAGTTATAAAATGAGAGAGAAATAAAAAAAGACACGAGAGAGAAGACACTATGAAAATGCAGAAGCAGTAGAGAAGGGTTTATAGTGTCAAATAGAGGAATTAGATGGTTATTAGCAAGAAAGTCATAGAACATCCTATCCTGGAAGAGCCAGGAGAGAGACGCAGAGGGGAAGCCAGCCTCCACCTGGTGGCAATTTATTTATTATATATCCTCACAACTACGACCCACTCCACACACATCTTTCCCAAGAACTGTCCCAAATGTCCTCTTCTCCACACTTCAGCTTGGATACCAGCAATGATGTGCCTCACTTCCTTCTGCCATAGCGGTTACACCCTGGCAGCTCTAAGCTGTGAGAAAGAATGCTATTTCTCCTGAAGGGAGGGAGGGATCAGGAATGGGTCTCTCAGAAATCTGAGGGCTGTCAATGTCCTATTTCTTCACCTAGGTGGAGCTTTATGGGTGTTCATGAGTGCATACTTAAGCTGTCAACATACCTCCCGCACCCTACTTTGCATATCTCTCCTCAACCGGTAAAATCATGTTAGCTGCTCAGGAGAAGGAAGCATAAACCCTTTCAAGTCTGTCTTTGACAGGCCATGCCATTGGATATTAGAAAATTCTTACATGTCTTGGATCACACGATGTCACTCATATGTGAAATCTAAGTAACAAAGTAAACTAATGAATTGAGTGGATCCAGAGACATGGAAGCATGGAACAGAGTGCAGAATCTCAGAGGGTATGCGGGGGCGGATGGATGGGTGGGTGGGAATGAATGAATGAATGAAATTTTTAAAATCCTGGGGGAATAGAGCAATTGATGGTTGAAGATGAAGTTAAAAAGTTATAAAATGAGAGAGAAATAAAAAACCTAGAACCTTGTATGCATATATGCATGGCCTATGACCACAGATAGTGGGGTGGTGAGGGTCTGGGAAGCGGGGGCGGGGGCCAGCTGGAAGGGGATAATGGCTGGGGAAACAGGGGCACATGTAATACTTTCAACAATAAAGAATTATATTAAAAACATTTTTACATGTGTTCTGTCCCCTGAAATTAACCTTCCCTTTCTCCAAGTCTTTCCAGGAAAAATGGGTCCCCTCAGGCAATGGTGGTGGCCAGAGTGGCCATGGGGTCCTGGTCTCTCTAGACCTCCTGTCTAGCTTTCCATCGGGCGCAGATCCTGTCCCTCCACACTCCCAGCAGGGCCAAAGCAAGACAGGCAAAGAGCCAGGCCATGGTTTTTGGTTTATTTTGGGAATCCAAAGCTTGTCCTAGGCTGGGCTCTTGCCGTGGATGGTCTTCTTGATCCAGTCGAGGTAGCGACAGAGGTTGGTGTAGACACCAGGCCTCTTGGATTGCCCACAGGGGTCCGATCCCCAGGATGTGATCCCTTGGAGAACTCCATCACACACCAATGGGCCCCCGGAATCGCCCTGGAGGGTGTAAGGGAAGAGTTTCACCTAAGATACCCAGCATTTGGCACCAGGTCTGCTACATGATTGGCCCCTCCAGCCACTGGGGACAAGAGCCATTGTCCCCTGGCTCCACCTGCTGGCTGATTTAGGGAAGCACGAGACTTGGTTGGAAAGTCTGTAAGGAGGATTCTCTGGAAGGTAGGACACCTCTAGGGCCGGGGTCAGCAAACTGCGGCTCCTGGGCCACATGCAGCTCTTTGGCCCCTTGACTTTTCAGCAAAGGCCAGCTTAGGAGTACACTAATTAAATTAATAACAATATACCTACCTATATAGTTTAAGTTTTAAAAATTTGGCTCTCAAAAGAAATTTCAATCATTGTACTGTTGATATTGGGCTCTGGACTAATGAGTTTGCCAACCACTGAGCTAGGGGAACCTTGCCGAAGGTGGTAGACCCAGCCTTGACTTTTCCAAACAAGTCTGAGCCCCTGGACTTTATTTTATTTTATTTTATTTTTAATTTTTATTTTTTACTGGACTCTTCATGTTTAGACTTCAAAACGTCCTTGTTTGAAAGACCCTACAGATGCATGTGTTTCCTCAAGGATACTTACCCTACTCATAGTGTCTAGAGGTTAATTTCAGTTCAAGCAGTTCCTACAATAAAAGTCTAAGAAGGCAGGTGAATGGAGCTGTCTGGCTCCTTTAGCCAGGCAGTCCCTTAGCCCTCTCTTTCACAGAAACAAACACAGAGTAATCATTCATCCGTTGCTCAAGGTCTGCTGGTCAGCCCCGGCAGACTAGGGTGAGCGAGAGGTTAACAGAGTGGGGTGGGGTCTTACACATACAAGGGACCAGACAAATTGTCTAAGGGTGGTGAAGGAAACGCTGGCCAATGAGAGAAGAGAGTGCTCTGAAGGGTCCAATCTAAAGAGAGAAAACATCGGGGACTGAGCTGATGTGGCCTCCACTTCCTGGATTTTGGTGAACAGATCTTTGAGTCCAGTTACCAAACAGGAGAAAGAGCAGGGTTCTTGTACATACATGCACACACACACACACACACACACACACATGTGCGCCCACCTATGCCAATAATTGTAGGAGTCTCTGTGGGGAAAAACCATCATCTGTAGGAATCATCCAGAGAAACAGATTTCAGGGCATGATCCCTGATAAAATGACTGTGTTCCTGGCCAATGGGGAAGGACACAGTGGAGCATCGTTTTCAGGGTCCAATCATTGGCAAAGGGGGCGGGGTTTCCACGCAGAGCCAGGAAGAGCCCTGAAGACTGGAGTTGCAGCCAATGCAAAAGAGAGAGTTATATCTATGGCAAATCCCAAGACTTGTCATTTTGGGGGATGGGGCGTCTTTGAAGGAGCCCTGTAATCCATGGCACCGTTCCCTGGGCAACTGAGAAGAGAGCATTGCTCCCCCCAAGAAATCAGTCACAGGAGCAGGCAGCTGTGCTTAGGAAACTGAGTCAGGTGCCACATCAAAGCGGCTGTCTCGCTGGTGGATGGCAGAGTCCACAGAAACATCGGGAACGAACACATAGGAAGGGAACAGAAGCCTGTGTGCCCTGTAGCCTCCGACTCTCTCCTTCATGGAAACATCCTCTTGGGGGATGCCCAACTACCAGCTTAGGCACTGGGACATTCCTGCCTCCCCCTTTACCTCTCCCCTCCCTGAACCTCATCCCCAAGACAGGGGGTTCCCGTAAAAACGACAACGACTACTCAACGCTTCTGATCCCTGCGCCGTGTGACCTGCTCTAAATCTTCTTCCCACTTCAGAGAGATGGGAACTTCTCCGAGTGCTAACCCTGTGGGGTCACCCCTCTGAGGTGCCTCCAGCCTCTACCAGTGGGGGGTAGGGGGGTGGGGGGGAAGGGAGGGAAAGGGGGCGGGAAGAAAGGGGTTTCAGGCTGGCTCATTCAGAAGGGATTTTGATTGGCTGATTAGGAAGTCACTCACCTGGCATGAGTCAGCCCCACTGCTGTCACCTGCACAGACCATCGCCTCGGTGACTTTCCCGGGGTAGGCGTCTTCACACCGCTTCTGGGGCACGATGTAGACGTCTGCGCAGTTGAGGGCATCCGGAAAGTTCGCTGAGGGAGTACAGGGTGTAAGTTCCCAGAGAGAGCAGCCCTGGCCCTCCATCCCTGTCTGGATCGAACCTTTCCTCTGTACATCCACAGCTGCGCGGGGGGCAGGGGAGGGGGGTGGGGGCTGGTTCCTGGCACACTCCTCGTGGCTTATCATTTCTCACCACCTTAAACAGAGCCATGGACCAAGCGTCAGACCACTGGATCCTATCTTTTCTTTCTTGCTTTGAGTCATTTTCAAATTAAGAGTCAGGAGACAAGAGGGTTTGGAGGTGCCCTCTTGTGACATATCTGTCCCACTTCATCCAAGTCTTCCCACCCCCAAGCCACCAGGTTGTCAATCTCAGCTGAAATCTACTTCCTCCAATTGTCACCTCCTCCACCTCCTCCTCCTCCTTGAAGCCTTCTCTCGACCCTTAATTAAAACACCACACCTTGCCCTAGCTGGTTTGGCTCAGTGGATAGAGTGTTGGCCTGCAGACTTAAAGGTTCCGGGTTCGATTCCGGTTAAGGGCCACATGCCCGGGTTGTGAGCTTGATCCCCAGTAGAGGGCATGCAGGAAGCAGCCAATCAACGATTCTCTCTCATCCTTGATGTTTTTTATTTGTTTTGGGTTTTTTTTCTCTCTCTCTCTCCCTCTCCCTTCCTCTCTGATATTAATAAAAATATGTCCTGCCGAAACCGGTTTGGCTCAGTGGATAGAGAGTCGGCCTGCAGACTGAAGGGTCTCAGGTTTGATTCCGGTCAAGAGCATGTACCTTGGTTGTGGGCACATCCCTAGTAGTGGGTGTACAAGAGGCAGCTGATTGATGTTTCTCCCTCAGGGATGTTTTTAACTCTCTATCCCTCTCTCTTCCTCTCTGTAAAAAAAAGCAATAAAAATATATTTTAAAAAATAAAATAATAAAAATAAAAAGATGTCCTCATGCCCACAGTCATTTTAAAAACAAAACAAAAACAAGACAAAACAAAGCACCACACCTCTATCACTCCCTATCCTCTTACCATTCAGGGTATTTCATTATATAAACTACACCTCTCTCTCATATGTCATGTTATAGGTTTACTGTCTATTTCCCCCACCTGGTATACAACTCTATGAGGACAGGGACTCATCCCATACAGCTCATGGGGCCTGTCAGATCCTTCACAAGTCTTTGAATTTTAATGACTGTAAGTGGAATTCATCCTTCTTATCAGTCTTTAAGCAGTGGACTTGAGTGGGGAAACAAGGGCACCTCTCCCAGCCAGAGTTATATGCTCACATCTATCTCATTTAACCTTCACAATGACTTTTGGAAAGGAGGGATGCATTCATTGATTCCTTCTTTCACTCATCCACAGGATCATCCAACAAATACATATGGAACACCCTGAGCACTAGGAATGGCCAATGAAAAAAAAAAAATAGATATAGCCCTAACTGGGTTGGCTCAGTGGATGGAGCATTGACCTATGGACTCAAGGGTTCCAGGTTCGATTCCAGTCAAGGGCATGTACCTTGGTTGTGGGCACATTCCCAGTAGGGAGTGTGCAGGAGGCAGCTGATGGATGTTTCTCTCTCATCGATGTTTCTAACTCTCTATTCCTCTCCCTTCCCCTCTGTAAAAAATCAGTAAAATATATTTAAAAAAAAATTTTTTTAATGAGCCCTTAGGGAGCTTAAAAGTCTATCCATTAGTTTTCCTCATTTTGCAAGTGAGGAAAGTGAGGCTGAGAGCCTGGGCCAGTATTGTTGGGTTCAAGGGGAAAAGGGAGCTGAGAAATCTTTCTTGGGCCGCTGCAAATCCTTTGTATCCCAAGTCTGTGAATTATATAAAATCCTACCCAACAAAGGTCTCATAACACGTTACTCTCCACCATAAAGGAGTGATTCATTCACCCATCCATCCATCAATCCATCCATATTTTTGAACCCTACTTAACAATGTGTTACTTTACTTACTTTCTCCCACCACTCCTATTAATATTTTGGCCTTTCGTGTTCCCAACATGGGCCACGTGTGAATCGCAACCCCACCGCCACAGTCCCTTCCTTATCTCCTTGCAGGGGTCAAGTTTGGCCAACGGCTTGGGATCCACTGGGAAAACCAGCTCCTCCTCCTCCTTCTCCTCCACGCCAACTACCTTGGGGGCTGGTAACGGTGCCCCAGCCCGAGATGGTGCACTTCTGGTTGACGCGAGGGCAGTGGTCTGTCAGGTTGATGGGCTTCACGGAGTCCCCTCTGGAGACTGGGTCACGTAGCCGGAGGAGCATCAGGTCGTGGTTGTGGTCGTCGCTGTCGCCGCTGAAGCAGGGGTGTGGGATGGACTGGGCCACGGCCCTTTCCTGCCCCGATCCACTCTTATTCTTCAGGCTGTGCTCTCCCAAGCGGACAGTGTACCTCCTGGAAGGATGGGGATTCGTTTGGGATGCAGCCCCCTCAGACCCGAGTCCAGGCTCCCAGCTCTCTCTTCTCTCAGACTCTCCCTCTTCTCTCAGACTCTCTCTCTCTCTCTCTCTCTCTCTTGCCTGGGACCCAGCTATCTCTTTCCCAAGGTAAAACCCAGCCCCCTCTTTACAGTCCCCTCAGACGCAGGAGTCCAGACTCCCAGCTCCCTCTTCTCTTAGTCTCTCTCTCTCTCTCTCTCTCTCTCTCTCTCTCTCTCTCTCTCTCTCTCTCTCTCTCTCTCGGCCTGAGACCCAGCTCTCTCTTTCCCAAGGTAAAACCCAGCCCCCTCTTTCACCCAGCCCAGCCCACCTCTGCCCCAGGCGGGGCATCCACTCACGGCTTTTTGCAGTGGGCTGCCGTGAGGACCCAGTTGTCGTCGATGAGGACACCCCCACACAGCAGCTGGTCCCTCTGGAACAAGGCCGTCTGCCACGGCTGCGAGTTGGACTTGCACTCCTGGCCCCCCAGCACCTTGCTCTCCTCTGCCCTCCAGTGTCCTGTAGAAGGTGGGGGGGGGGGGGATAAGGGAGGAGAGAAGCGTGGATTCAAAGGGACACACCCCAAGTTCTCTCTGCTTGCCTCCCTCCCTCCCTCTCTCCTGTGTCCACACACACACACACACACACACACACACCCTCGTGTGTGGGGCTCCCAGCTTGCACATGCCACCCACCACACACACTGGCACACGTACACTCGCTGAACCCCGTGACTCATGCGTCACACGGAGTCACACACCCAAGCGTGCTTCCACCGGCTCCTACAGTCCCACGTGGGTCTTCCTCCCCCCCCCGCCCCTCCCCCCCAGCAAGCAGCCCCCAGAGCTTGGGGTGCTCATGCAAGTGTGCAACGTCCCCTGACACGCATCTACCTGCCATCACCAGAGAGCTGTGCCTCCACCCCCCCCCCCAAAGCCAGCCAGCCCCGGAAGCCCCCCACATACCATCACACACCCTGCCACAGGCATGCACCCGGGCTGGCACTCACTTGCACAGACTTCCAGCAGCAGGAGCAGGAACATCCAGGCGCACACGGCGGCAGTGGGCGGTGGGCGTCCCATGCTGAGGCCTGGGGGAGGGAGAGCACGGGCTGAGGGAGGAGGAGGGAAGAGCCTGAAATCCTAGTAGGGTCTTGGGATTGGGGGTTGGTCTAGGGGAGCAGAGGGCATCCAGAGTGGTTCTTCTGGTCCTGGATCTTAGTTTAGAAAGGGGTGGGGCCCCAGATTTCTGAATCCGAGGAGAGAGGGAAGCTGGGAGGGTCTGAATTTTCAGGTCCCCAGGGAGAAGGGAGCCCTGCTTCGTACCCCGGACCCCTCCTGAGTCTCAGGGAAGAGGAGGCTGGGGCTCAGATTCCTGGGCCCGGTTCGGAAGGAAAACAGGATCTCAGGCTCAAGTCCTGGGCCTGAAGGGGGGTCCAGAGGCCAGGGGGGGGGGGGTGCGGGATCACCTACTGATTCTGGCCCAAAGACAGAGGAGGCCCCAGGTGCTCAGCTCTCTGCCTGCTTCAGGGATCTGGAGCCTTTTAACTGGGAATCCCCGCCTCCTGCTCCGCCTCCTCCCGCCCTGGGCTGGCAGAACACCCCTGGGCTGCAGTGAGGAGGGGCTGAGGGAGGAGGGGC
The DNA here is from genome assembly GCF_014108245.1 of Pipistrellus kuhlii. NCBI lineage: Eukaryota > Metazoa > Chordata > Mammalia > Chiroptera > Vespertilionidae > Pipistrellus > Pipistrellus kuhlii. Next base: position 430,041 of record NW_023425414.1, on the reverse strand, counting down.
TGGATTCTTGGGGTCCAGAGGCAAGGGAGAGGAGCTCAGAGCTGTGCCTCCTGGGTCTGACACAGAAAGGACAGAGGCCAGGGCTTGGGGGCTCAGAACCCTGGGCCTGAGAAGAGAAGGGGGCTGGGGGCCTAGACTCCTGGGTCTGAATGAGGAGGGGGAGGATGCTGGACCCCTGCCTACAAGGATGAGAGGACTTGGAGCCTGGACTTTGGAACTGATGGAGGACAGTGGGGGCTGCTGTCAGGAACCCCCAAAGGAAGAAAGGCGCGTCTTCTTGGTTGGGACACCTGAGGGCGGGCCGGCCCAGCCCTCTGTCCCCTGAGAGGGCGGGACCTGGGCAGGCAGGTTTGGGAGGCACCGTGACCTGGTTTCCCCTTCCCCTGGGGGCGACGGGACCAGCCTGACGGAACCCGGGAGGCTTGCTGCAATAGGGCTGATGGGGACAGACCGCAGGCAGGACCCACTGAGGAAATTTTCTCAGGGGGAATTTTAACTCGGTGACGTTTCCCCATCGGCCACTCCACCGCCCATCCGCTGCCCTTCCTCCGTCCCACGACCCAAGCAAGAAAGCAGAGAGGGCTCCATGCCTTTATTGCAAAACCATCCACGGGATCTGAAGACATCCAGACCCTCCCCATCCACTCCTCCCAGACGGTCCAGGGCGGGATGCGAACCCAGGACACGCCTCCTAAAAAGCAGGGCTGCGAGTGGCGGGGCCACGCCCTCCCTGTTCGTGCCAATGGGGGGAAAGCACCAGCAGCCCTGATGTCACGGGGGCGGGGACTCTGACAAAGGGGGTGGGGCCGGAGTCCAGCGGAGACCTCTCATTGGGCAACGTTCCGAGGGGGCTGGGCTACTGGGTGGATGGCGGTCCTGGGGCAGATCCGCCAGGTGATGCTGTTGCACAAGGTGGTGCCAGTTCTTGCTGATGTCTGGGAGCTGGAAAGTGGAGGATAGACATTGTCTTCCTGCTCCATCCCAAGGGGGCAGTAACCAGAAGGCTTCTCCAGGGCAGCTGAGGGAGGGCACCGGTGGTGGAGACCCTTGAGGCTGGACCCCGTTATCCTGCACCCCCCTCCGCCTCTGGTCATCCTAGGCGCAAGGGCTCAGTATTTCTCCATCGTCTTTCTGATCCACTTCACATAGTGGCAAACGCTACTGTAGACGGCGGGGCGCCGGGGTCGGGAGCAGGGCTCCGAGCCCCCAGACACCACACCAGCCAGAGTCCCGTGGCAAACCAGTGGGCCCCCAGAGTCGCCCTGTGGGTGGGAGAAAAGAGAGGAACTGTTAGGCCAGGCTCACACAGACCCCCCCACTCCCTTGACACCCAGACACCCAGAAGCCAAGGGTGCGGGGTCACCTACTGATTGTGACCCAGAGAGAGAGGCCCCAGTAGCTCTCCAGGCCCTCCTCCCTCAAACCCAGGAGGAAAAGCTAGCAGCCTTCATCCCTCCCTTGGACCTAGCATTCTGGTTCCCTAGCACCCTCTTCCCCCAGGACTTAGAAACCAAGACTCCCCAGGCCCCTCCCCAGGCCCCTCTTATTTTAGATCCAGAAATCTGGTGCTGGACCCAGCAGCATCTCGCAGGCCCCCCATCCTCCACCTCCTCCCCAGAGTAGATCTCACCTGGCAGGAGCCACGGCCCCCCTCCCACAGGCCGGCACAGAGCATACGCTTGGAGATTTGGCCAGGGTATGCCCGCCGGCAGAGTCTGGGCTCCAGGATGCTGATGTTGGCACACTGCAGTGTGAGTGGGTACTCCACTGTGGGGGAAGGAGGTCACAGAGGGTCAGCAGCCTTCCTCATCTCACTAAGCATCCTCCCTGCCCATTTCTTTCTTTCTTTCTTTCTTTCTTTCTTTCTTTCTTTCTTTCTTTCTTTCTTTCTTTCTTTCCTTCTTTCTTTATATATATATATATATATATATATATATATATATATATATATATATATATATATATATATTCTTATTGATTTCAGAGAGGAAGAGAGAGATAGAAACATCAATGATGAGAATCATTGACTGGCTGCGTCCTGCACACCCCCTACTGGGGATTGAGCCCGCAACCTGGACATGTGCCCTAACCAGGAATCCAACCGTGACCTTCCTGGTGCATAGGTTGATGCTCAACTCCTAAAGCCATGGGCTGGACTCTCCCCCTCTCCCCACCCCATTTCGGAAGGAGGATCCTTGGAACCACAGCAAAAGATTCTCCAAGATAGAAACAACGACAGTGACAAAGAGACAGAATCCTAGCATAGAAGGGAAATAGATGTGTATGAAGAAGGAGAAAGGGAGAAAGAGAAGATGCAGAGAAGAAGAAGGAAAAAGACACAGAGAGGCGAGTGGCAAGAAGAGAGACAAAATTACATATTTCTATATAATTTACATAGAAAATATAGAGACCATGCCAGGAGCTAGAAACCTCTGAAGGGGAAAGAAATTCTTCGAGGAGGCCATGAAGTAATCGGAATGAGCCCAGCGATATCCAGTGAGAAGGCTGTGCTTTAGAGAGGAGGAGACATTTATAGGGAGACAGTCATTGATATAGAGATAAAGATGTAGAGATACGTGGCAGTGAAAGAGGGCGTTACCACATATAGAGAGAGATAGACATGGCTATAAATATGCATGTGCCCGTGTATATAATGTGCAAAAATTATAGACATGGATGCAAACTCAGACGTATCCAGGGGCTTGGTGGGTAAAAGGGAGTGAGGCGGAGACTGTTGTGGTTTGGCCTGCAGGGGGCCACCTGCGCTCTATCCAAGACTGGTAGCTCTCGTGGGAATGTGAGTAAGAACCTTGACTGCTATGTAGAATCTCCCAGGTTTGAGATGTTGGCAGCAACAAATTATGACATGATTTTTTCAAGACGCTCGGAAAACCAGCACTAATGTGGGAAGCCAAATTTGGCTAACAGGTCTTTGATTTCTGACTCTGAGAATAGAAGGCCTTATTTGGATTCTAAGATACATATATTTGCACATTTAAACACCCTGTAATCAGGAGATGTCTTCCAGGAAATGATATCTCACAAGGGTCAATGGGACATCCCCCTATTCTCAATAATCCTATCTAATAAAGACGGAATATGCAAATTGGCCGTCACTTCACAACAAAGATGGAGGCTTCCACAGCCAATAAGGAGGGGATATGCAAATTGATGTGACAAAGATGGTGGCGGCTGGACCACTCTGAGCCTCTGGGCAGTGTGCAAAGGCAGAAGGAGGCTCCAGGCCTGAGCAAAGGTGGAAGATGGAGGCCAGAGTGAAGGCCCCAGGGGGGAGGAAGGCCTATTCTTGCACAAATCTTCATGCATCAAGCCTCTAGTATGATAATAAATAATATGAGGTGAAATCATGATGCACCTTATAATGTAGAGCATCTTAGATTTGCTGGAATATATGGGTGGAGAGATAGATAGATCAATAGATAGAGGGGAGACATGAAAAGGCAGAGACAGGGAAGGAGGAGGGGTTTAGACCCTCAGTGTGAGACGTAAGGGAGTGTGTCATGGCCAAGGCTGTACCTATGGGGCTGGACACGGCCCCCCAGCCTGAGATGAGGCACTGGGTGCCCGGGGAGACGCAGGTCTGGCTGATGTTGAGGGGCTGCACAGTAGGTCCCAGGCGTGCCTTCCTGGGCAGGCGGATCAGCATGATGTCGTTATTGTGGTCTTGGGCTCGAAGGTCCTGGTTGAACCCGGGGTGGGGGAAGAAGTCCGTGACACGGAACAGCTGCTCTGAGCCCTCCCATTTCCAGAGGTGGTGCTCCCCGAGGCGGACCCACAGATACCTGGTGAAACAGGCCTCAGGGGGTCAAAACGCATGTCCACCGCGATGTTACATGACTCTCCACACGCTACCTGTTCTCTCTGGGTCCCCGTCATGTGTTCGACCCCAGAGTGCTGTGTGATTTTTAAACAAGGCACACACCCTCTCTGGGCCTCTCAATCCTTTTGTCTGCCTGTGCATTTGTAACTCTCCTCCAAGGTCCACGCCAAGGGATCCGCCTTCTTCATTGCCCCACCTGGTGCCTTGCTGGTGACCTATGTCCCCTGGAACTAGGTAAGCACACGGGGGCTCCGCCTACATCCCAGAAACAGCCCCACCTCTGCCCCCGCAGGTTTGGTGGCTTCTGTGAGGAGTGGCTGTTTGTGCCTTCCAGGGTGTTTGCTGCAGGAGGGTCATAGGATATGGAAAATCCCCAACTTTGGAGTCATCTGTGGCCTCAGGGCTTTTCCTATCTGTCATATCGCTGACCCTCCAATCCATTCCCCCCACACACACACACACTGAGGTGTAACCTCAAGCCTTCTCACGGCGCTTCTAGTTTACTTGTTCTGTTCTGGGTCCATGGCCTGGCCAGCTGAGGACTTTATGAGGGTCTGCAGATCCATGCCATTTCACAACCTCTGACCTCTCCCAGGAGGGGCCAGGCTAGTCACTGAGAACGCTGGGTTTGAGGAGTGTGAGGTTATTTCTGTCTCTGTGTCTCTCTGTCCCTGTGTTGCTCCACAACCAGCCCTTTCCCTCACTCAGACTCATCCTTGCCCCTTCATCCCTTCCGCCTCCATCTCTCTTTGCTTCTCCTTCTCTATGCTTGGAGCTGACCTCTAGCCTGGTGTACAGACCTTGAACCTGAAAGAGGCCCCACCATGGAGCAATGCATGCTGGGAAATTCCCACACAGCATCCTGTAAACAATACCTGTGCTTCATTCCTGAAGAGCATCGGGACAGAGTGGACAGCTCCATTCCAGAGATAGGCAAACAGGATTTCTGCCCCAGGTAGAATCTAAGTGATTCTATCAGAATGCTCAGAATCTAAAACTGTAGGACCTTAGGATTCTCACACACTAGGAATCCAGAAACCCTAGATTTCTATAAGGCTCAAGTTCTAGAATGTCACGAATCCTAAGTTGTACTGTTCTCGAGTTCTCTAGATCAAATATCCTAGGTTTGAAAGATTATCAGAATTAAATCTAGGACATGACAAGCCTAAAATTCTAATATTTTGAAGCAACTGCACAAAGGTTGTTATCATTCCAGAATTCTATGAAGCTATGGTTTTTGAAATTTGAAAATCTAGGGTTCAAATAGTTGGAGACCCTAGAATTATCTGAATGAAAAGTGTGGGGGCTTTAAGAATCTGGAATCATAGCAATCGGCTATCTTAAGTCCAACAAATTCTAGATGCTTATGAGCAGAACCTTCTAGAATTTTCTTGGTTCAAGATTCTGGATGCTACAAATCACAGTATTCTAGGACTATGAGCATCTATATTTGACGGATCCAGACAGAATACGCTGAATCTAAGATTTTAATATTGCTCTATCCAGTACAACTACTTCCGATTGAGATGTGGCTACGTCCGGTTTCAAAGGCTTACACACACAAAAATAAAAGGATTAATGATGACATTGTTTAAGACATTTAAACATTGATCACACGTGAAAATATTTAAAGTTAAATCCATTATTAAAATGAAATCCTCTTGTTTTTCTTTTGCAGCGTGTCTACTAGACAAGTGAAACTTAAATGGCCAGTGTTCTATTTCATTGGCAGTGTTGCTGTAGACTTCCAAGATTCTAGAATTCTCTGAGGCTCCTGTAGAACCCCATGGAACCAAGACCTTAGGAGACTGAGGTTCTGGATTACCCTGGGCCAGAGTCGAAGGTTCAAAGAGTGTAAGTTTCCAATCTTAGACTCTTAGGATCAGATTACGTAAAACTCTAGAATGAGGAAATATTGACAACTTTGTAATTTTTTTCATTGTATTCCACAATATATTATATTTCTGAGAAGAGAAATAGAGGCTCACCCCTTCTTGCCCACAGCTCCCTCTCTCCTCTATCAGAGCCCTTGTCCACCTCACTCTTTTCTCATGCATCGCCTCCTCCCCAGAGCGGTCACTCACGGCTTGTAGCAGTGGGCAGCTGTGAGCAGCCAGCGGTCACTGATGAGGGTCGCCCCGCAGAAGAGGTGGGTGAAGAAGAAGAGGCCTGCCTGCCAGGGCTGCGAGTTGGGGTGGCATTCCTGAGCCCCAATGGCTCTGGTGTCTGCCCAGCTGTTTCCTGCAGGCAGGGAGAGGGAGACAGAGGGGGATCAGTGAAGAGCAAGATGGAAGGGCTGGAAAGAAGCAGAGATGCCTAGAGGGCAGGCACAGGAGGCTGGGGTGTGCCGGGCCACGTGGAGAGGCTGCCGGGGCCCTGGAGGGTCAGCAGGATGGACAGGGTGGATAGCAGGAGCCTCACCTGCCAGCAGAGAAAGCAGAGCACAGACAAACCCCAGCTTCATGACCTCTGGGTGCCTGGGTCCTGGCGTCTGGCTCTGCTGTCCCTGCTTCTTTATGGTTAGCCATGTCATCGCCTTCCTCCTCCCTGGGGCCACCCTGTGATTAATTGGGGTTGGGAAATGTGGCTGGGGGAGGAGGAAGCCCTGGGGCCTGGACTGAATGCCTTGAGAAGGAGGCTGGGCAGGGGGATCCCCTGTTAGAAAGAGCTGACTGCCTGCCTGCTGGGTCGGGGCTTGACTACATGGGGGGGGGGGGGGGCCTCGATGACATAGAATCCTCAGAGGGAGAACTCTCATTCCCCATGGCCTCCAGGTACGGGATCTGCATTCAGGATAGTCAGTGGCCTGAAGGAGGAAGTGGTTGAGGAGGAAGGTCCCTAAGGCAGGCTCTGGAGTCTTGCAGAACCCGTGACCAGGAGCGCTGCCCAGAAATCAGGTTGCAGGTGGGAGAAGAACCAGGACTCAGAGGCAAGGAGCCACACCGGAAATGGGATGTGGCTGAGTGGGGGGGACAGGGAATGATCTTATTCCTTTGTGGAATATAATGAATAGCATCAACTGATGAACAGGGACAGATCCAGAAGCAGAGAAGCATCGATCTGACTGCCAGACCTCAAAAGGAAGCTTGGGGAGGGTGGGCGAAAGGAGGAGAGATCAACCAAAGGACTTGTAGGCATGCATATAAGCCTAACCAATGGGCACGAACACAGGGGGTGGGGGGTGGGGTGGGTGAAGGCATGAGCAGGGGGGAGGGGGTGGTGAGTTGGTTGGGCGGTCAACGGAGGGATGAGGACACATACTTTAATCAATAAAGAAATTTTAAAATATATATATTTTTATTGATTTTTTTACAGAGAGGAAAGGCGAGGGATAGAGAGTTAGAAACAATGATGAAAGAGAAACACCCATCAGCTGCCTCCTGCACACTCCCTACTGGGGATGTGCCTGCAACCAAGGTACGTGCCCTTGACCAGAATCCATCTTAGGACCCTTCAGTCCGAAGGTCGATGCTCTATCCATTGAGCTAAACTGGTTAGGGCATCAATAAAGAAATTAAAAAAAAAAAAAAGAACCAATGGAGGTGGGGGAAGTGGATAGGGGGACATCTGTAATACTTTCAACAATAAAGATACATTAAAAAAAGAAAGAAAGAAAAATTAGGGGAAGGAGACAGAGATACAGAAAGATCGAGAGAGAGAGAGAGAGAGAGAGAGAGAGAGAGAGAGAGACTGACTCAGACTGAAAGAAGCAGAGACCACAAAGATGTCTGAGAAATACAGTCCCAACTAGGTTGACACACACTTGCCATAACCTACTCCCTTCCTCACAACCACACACCACAAGGCCCCGGGTGGCCCCCCTGCCTGGAACCAGCACTTTCCCTCTCTCTTACTGTCCTCAGATCCTGGCTACTGCGGAGAACATTCTCTTGTTGTTCTTTTTCTCATCCATCTCCTCCCCTCAGTTGCCCTTCCCATCACCCCAGTCTTGCTGCCTCTCTTTCTCTCCTTCATCATCTGATGGGCAGTCCAGGAAGGGCCAAGCCCAGGTCTGATTAATCTCTGTTTCCCCAGAATCACCCAGTTCAGGATATGTTAATTGAATGAGCGAATGCCTTTCTCAATATCCTTCTTTTCCTAGTGAACTCCTCCTCATCCTTCAAGACCCAACCTAAATACCATTTCCTTTAGGGAGTCCTCTGTGATTTCTCCAGGCATGCGGGGAAGCCACCCACTGCCCATACTATCACGGGAGGGCATCAAGGAACGCGGAAGGCCGATGGACCTTGGGTGTGAGCAGGGCTAACGCCAAGCATCGTTGGTCTGTTGAGATTGTGGCGGCTCTCGAAGAAATTTTCGGACCTTATAGCCTCAAAGGTCTTGTTGATCTTTACTGATCTTTATTGATCTCAGAGATGGTGTGTCTGCTACCTGTTTGCTGCTTTAACTGAGGGCAAGATGTGTATCTAACATTTAATAAAAAGCGGATAAAGCCAGGGTTCGGTGTGCCTCTTCAAGAGAGAGATCTCCATTTCTCCCCCTCACCCCCATGCCCTCTAAATTCATATTTCTTGTCCAGTGTTTTCATTTGTGCATCGCCTCCTTCTTCAGATCCTGAACACCCTGTTACACAGGCAGAGTCCATCTTTTCCTCCCCTGAGCACTCACCACCTCTTCCCCTGGCCACGAGCCTGATTGCCAAACTGGATCTGGGCTCCCTTTGAATGCATCTTCACAAAAACGTCACCATCTGGAACATGTATTCTGGACCTGGACCACCTGGATCTGAATCTCTGTGCTGTCAATCACGAGGTGTGTGAACTTGAGCAGGTCGCTGGACCTCTCTCGGCCGAGGTCAAAGGGGGATTGATTCACACGTGTGAGGACCATATTGGGCACATTGTGAGTATTACCCGCCTATGTCTGTCCGTCTCCTACAGAGCCCTGCCCTGCCCCCAGGACTGCAGTGGTCTTAACTCCCTCCCCAGACGAGCAGGTTTTGAGACCAAGGACTGAATACCCACTGTGTGCCTGAATACCCACTATGTGCTAAGAGTCAGACTAACTGCTTTAAGAACTATGCATTCTTGTCTTGACAGCTGCCTGTATGGACTGTTTACTCTGTACCTGGCAGTTAGATAAGCATTTCATGTACTAGTATATACTATCTCATTTACTTCTCACAAGAGTCTTTTTCATCTCAATGTCACAGGAAGTGGGGATGGGAATTAAGGTAGAGCCGTCAAGGAATGTGGCCCACGCTACACAATAAGTGACAGGAATCCATTTCCTTCTAGAAATGGAGAACTCCTCCTTATCCTTTAAAACCGCATGCAGCCCTAGCCGCTTCATCCCATACAGCAAAGGGTTGCCTGTTCATTTCCCAGTCTGGACACATATGGTTGGGTTTTGAGTTCAATCCCAGGTTGGGGCGTGTAGAGGAGGCAACTATTTGATGTTTCTCTCTCACATCAATGTTTCTCTCCCTCTCTCTCTCAAATCAGTAAAAACATACCCTAGAGCACATGTGTCAAACACAAGGCCCGCGGGCCAAATCCGTCCCGCCAGGCCTTGCAATGTGGCCCGCACCGCGCTGTCATCACTGCACTCCGCTGCGTTTCCATCACAATGACAGTTTATGACTGTTCAGGAAACCATTCGGCCCGCGATTTAGGCTGGATTTTAGATTTTGGCCCCTTCTCTGATTGAGTTCGACACCCCTACCCTAGAGTGAGGATTAAAGGAAACAGCAACCCATGCAATGCCTCCTCATTTGAGAAGACCCCCCTGACTCCTTTAAGAAGACACCTGGCCACCTGGCCAGTGTGGGTCAATGGTTGAGCATCAACCTAGGAACCAGGAGGTCATGGTTCAATTCCTGGTTAGGGCACATGCCCAAGTTGTGGGCTCCATCCCCAGTAGGAGGTGTGCAGGAAGCAGCTGATCAATGATTCACATCGTCGATATTTCTATCTCTCCCTCACGCTTCCTCTCTGAAATCAATTATCTATAGTAATAAAGGCATAATATGCTAATTAGACTGGACGTCCTTCTGGACGAAGCTGGGGCTGTGAGAGAAGCCCGGGTCCCAGATGCTAAAAGGAAGCCATGCTGGCAGCCGGGAGAAGAAAGGCCTACTCTTACACAAATTTCGTGCATTAGGACTCTAGTATATATACTGAGAGGCCAGATTATTATGATCTCTGAACTCATAGGAATCTGGCCACGCAGTGTGTGTGTGTGTGTGTGTGTGTGTGTGTGTGTGTGTGTGTTAGAGGCCTATGAATTCGTGCATGAATTCATGCATGGGTGGGATCCAGCCAGCCTGGCCAGGGGGATAGGTTGGCCAGCCTGCCTGCTGGTCAAACTCCTGGTCGAGGGGACAATTTGCATATTAGCCTTTTATGATATAGGATATACACTGAGTGGCCGCATTATTATGCACTCAGAGATCATCATCATCTGGCCACTCAGTGTGTATATGAGTCATTGCCTGGCCGATGTTGCTCAGTGGTTGAGCATTTTCCTATGAACCAGAAGGTCATGGTTTGATTCCTGGTTGGAGCACATGCCCAGGTTGCAGGCTTGATCCCCATTAGGGGGCAGGCAAAAGGCAGCCGATTAATAATTCTCATCATTGATGTTTCTATCAGTCTTTCCTTCTCCCTTCCTCTCTGAAATCAATAACAATACATCAACCTATGAACCAGGAGGTCTTGGTTCAATTCTGATCAGGTCACATGCCTGGGTTGCAGGCTTGACACCTAGTACAGGGTGTGCAGGAGGCAGCCTATCAATGTATCTCTCTCTCTCTCTCTCTCTCTCTCTCTCTCTCTCTCTCTCTCTCTCTCTCCTTTCCTCTCTAAAATCAATAAAAAAAATTTCAAAATGTATCGAGTGGCTTCTGTGTACCAGGTACCATATGAGGTGCTTAGAAAAGCACAGTGAATACATCAGACTCCCTGCCCTCATGGACTGGGTGAGAGGAGGAAGGAGTGCAGATCTTCAGGGAATAAACAAATAAATGAGATCGTTTCTGCTATGACAAGTGCTCCAAAAATTAATAAATCAATAAATAAAGCAATAGATTGGTGACTTGGGGGGCAGGGGGGAGAGAAAACCCCTTTCGCCAGGGCAATCCTGGAGGGCCTCTCTGAGGAGGGCTACCGCATGCCAAGAATGTAAGCTTTGCCTGTCTTCCTGACCTGAGAGTAGCAGCTCCTTGAGGGTTAGGGCCCAGTCATCCCTAGGAACCTGATGTGGGACAGGGTTCCATAAACTCTCGGGACATGACTAAAGAAACGGGTGAATTGCCTTGCAAAATGAATCCAAGTGTTCGAGTCCCCGCCCATGTTGCTTCTGATCCTCCCAGAACAAACGCAGCGGATGCTTCATTATCGTTTTCCTGGGTGTGCTCACGGGAGCAGGGGAGGAGTCGGTGCAAGAGGCTGTGCACCCGTCATCCGTGGAGGGGGCAGAGACGGTGTGGTCACTGCCATGTTCCCAGCCCAGCCCTGGCCTACCATCCAGTAAATGCTCAACAAATTGGAGTTTGGATGGGAACACAGGGACCCCCCTGTGCTGGATGGAAAATTCCTTTTGCACCAAAACTGGTTTGGCTCAGTGGATAGAGCGTCGGCCTGCGGACTCAAGGGTCCCAGGTTCGATTCCAGTCAAGGGCATGTACCTTGGTTGCGGGCACATCCCCGGTAGGGGGTGTGCAAGAGGCAGCTGGTCGATGTTTCTCTCTCATCGATGTTTCTAACTCTCTATCCCTCTCTCTTCCTCTCTGTAAAAAATCAATTAAAAAAAATATATATATATGAAATTCCTGTTGCTCTTAGGTGCAGATGGTGTTTCTGCTCCAAACGCCAGGCCAAGTGGAGGTTTGTTAGGCTTTCCTGGACTCAGTATCATCCCCCCCACCCCCACTCCCACGCCTGGCATAGGAACATTTACCCAGAGACATTTTCCAAGAGATTTCCAAGAGAGAAATGAACTGATCAATGATTCTCTCTCATCATTGATGTTTCTCTCCCTTCCGCTCTGAAACCGACAAAAATATTTCTTTCCAAAGTCTCTTACAATGTCAATATGTTTGCTAACAAATCACGAAATATGGTTGAGAGTTGACCTACGAACCAGAAGGTCACGGTTTGGTTTGTGGTTGGGGCACATGCAGGCTTAATCCCCGTTAGGGGACAGGCACAAAAGGCAGCCAATGAGTGATTCCCATCGCTGATGTTTCTATCTGTCTCTTCTTCTCCCTCTCTGAAATTAATAACCATGGTTTCTGTCATAGTAGGAACTATCTCATTCATTTGTTCACTCCCTCATGATCTGTGTCCCCTTCTGTTTTTTTTCTTTTAATATATTTTATTGATTTTTACAGAGAGGAAGGGAGAGGGATAGAGAGCTAGAAACATTGATGAGAGAGAAACATTGATCAGCTGCCTCCTGCACACACCCCACCGGGGATGTGCCTGCAACCAAGGTACATACATGCCCCTGACCGGACGCTCTATCCACTGAGCCAAACCACTTTCGGCCCTTCTGTTGTTGTTGTTGGTTTGTTTTTTTTTTCCAAGCAGAATCTCAAAGCCGTTGTGGGTCAGGGGTCTGGAGGACAGAGCTGGACTTGGGTAATGGGCGGTGAATGAGGGGTGGGAATGGAGGCCTGGTGAGCTTGCGATGGCAGCACTCGGTTGGTGAGGGGAATGCCATTGGGTTTCACAAGCACACGGAACCATTCCCCCCCAGTTTCAGTGGGCTTCTTTGCGGGAGTGGAACCACAGAGGTGAGGAGAGTTCCTCTGGCCTTGGAGGAGGGGACGGAGGCAGGGTGAGGTCTCCTGGGTTCGTCGCCCCAGGAAGGCCAGTGACTGGCACCCGGTGACTCAGAGCCAGCCCAGCGCCTGAGGTACAGGCCCAACTGGTATTGGGTGGGCCCGGACAGGGGAAACCGTGGGAGGAAAGGAGGAAGTGGTTCAGAGGTGCTTCAAGGAACTTCCTGCGGGGGGGGGGGGGGGGTGTGTGTGTGAGAGGGGTGGTTCGTGGGCTGTTCCCACCAGCTCTGGTGTGTGTGAGGGGCGTGGATGGGGGGCCACCCTGTGCTTTTCTCCCCAGGACACAGGGTCCCACACATCGTCACCAGGAGCTGTTTGCAGATCACAAAGTTATCGGAGAACTACGTGGGTGAGATTTGAAAGATTAGACAGGGGGGCCAGAGAACCGGGACACAGGCTTTATTGGAGGAGAAGGACCCTGCTGGGCTGTCTTCCAGAGGGAGGAAGAGCACACGTGCAGAGGTGAAGGCGCCTTTTGAGGGGAGGAATGGGAAGGGATGGGGCTTAGGGCACTCACACGCGCTGATTGGTGGTTCCATACAAGGCGCATGATTAGGCACTTAGGTACTTAGGAATCAGGGGCTTAGGGTGTTTGGTGGTTCAATGTATAGTTCATGTAAGGTGCCTGGTTAGGTGCTCAGGAATGTCCAGGCTGCAGGTGCAGGTTACGTCATGCTCCACCCATCAGTTGGGGGGAGAAAGGATCTAATAGGATTCACCCAGTGCTCACGGGAAGACCTGAGATGGCATCAGAGCCTTCTACGACTCGCTCGGGGATGAGGAGTGATATCCAAAGTCCCGTCTCCCCTTAAACCCGACTTGAAGAATGTCCGGCCAGGGCTTCCGTAGAGCGAGAAGGGAGGAAAACTACTAGTAATGGTGAGTCACCAGTAGTCCCTAGGCTGGCAAACAGATTTCGTGATTTCTTAGCAAACGTATGGGCCTTTTAAGAGGCTTTGGAAAAATGTTTTTATTGACTTCAGAGGCAAAAGGGAGAGAAACATCAATGATGAGAGAGGATCACTGATCAACTGCCTCCTGCACACCTTGCACTGAGGATCGAGCCCGCCACCCCGCGCACATGCCCTGACCCCGGGAATTGACCATTGACCTCCTAGTTCCTAGGTCGATGCTCAACCACTGAGCCACAACGGGAGGACTTCAGAGAGTTATTTTAATGGAGACGGAAAATTTACCCATTCAGTAAACCACAGGTGACTTGAGTTAAACTGATTGGCTTAGATAAGTTTCATTTCTCAGAATTTGTATTTTAACCCTTTGTACGCCTCAAGCATCTGTAAATGCTTTAAAAACCGTTTTGTGTTTTTTTTTTTTTCATGAGAATTTCCAACGGAAAAATATGAAAAAATACCCGTATTGTGAGTAATATATTTATTTTTATAATATTCGTTGCAAATTGACTTTTTAAAATTAAATTCAAAATACCGTGGCATGTGGGGATGGTTTCCGTGTTGGATGCCTGGCAGTTAACCGGTTAACAGATTATTAAGATAAGCTTATTGGAAACTAGATACTATTATTATTACAAAGGCAGACAGTTTCTTTGTTGTTTTTTGCTTTTTCCTCAATCCGTGGGGGTCTCGCTTCCTGACACATCCTCAAAATTTTGGCTCCGATAAACCCACAAAATTTGCGTGCAGGTTTGGGCCAAGTTTTGTTGACAGGGATGAGGCTGAGGTGGGGGTGGGGTGTGTTGGGCTTGGGGATGATGGCTGATGGGGGGGCTGGAGGGTTTGGGGATGAGAGCGGACCCTCTGCTCCCCATCACCTCCCTCTGCTCATTCCCCCCCATCAGAGGCCCTCCCCGCCCAGGCCCTACCTGGCAGGGGTCCTGGCCCTGGTCCAGGTCCGCGCACATCATGTTGCTGGTGACCACGCCCGGGTAGCAGACCTCACACTCCCGGGGCCTCAGGATGGTGACCCCGAAGCAGCTCAGGCCCTTGTTGTACTTCACTGATGGGAGGAAACACCAGTTCTCCTGGGTCCAGCCCCAGTGCTCCGGGGCCCAGAGTCCACACACCCAGACTGTTCCCATCCCAGGCCCCAGCCCCCAGCCCTCCTCCCTCAGACCCAGGGGTCAAACCCCTCCTCCGTCAGACCCAGGAGTCCAGGCCCCAAGCCCCTCCTCCCTCAGACCCAGGAGACCAGGCCCCCAGTCCCTCCTCCCTCAGACCCAGGAGTTCAGGCCCCCAGCCCCTCCTCCCTCAGACCCAGGAGCCCAGGCCCCAGCCCCTCCTCCCTCAGACCCAAGGGTCCAGGCCCCCAGCCCCTCCTCCCTCAGACCCAGGGGTCCAGGCCCCCAGTCCCTAATCCCTCAGACCCAGGAGTCCAGGTCCCCAGCCCCTACTCCCTCAGATCCAGGAGTTGGGGCCCCTCAGCTTCTTAGACCCAGGCCCCCAGCTCTCTCTTCTCTCAAACGTCTTCTGTTGAAGACTCAGTCCCCAGTTTCTCTTCCCTGATGTGAAAGTCCATTCCACTCTTTCCTCAGGCCTAACCCACCTCAGGCAAGCATCCATTCGGGTTTTTAATATATTTTATTGATTTTTTACAGAGAGAAAGGGAGAGGGAGAAAGAGTTAGACACATCGAAGAGAGAGAAATATCCATCAGTTGTCTCCTGCACACCTCCTAATGGGGATGTGCCTGCAACCAAGGTACATGCCCTTAACCGGAACTGAACCTGGGACCTTTCAGTCCGCAGGCTGACGCTCTATCCACTGAGCCAAACCGGTTAGGGCCATTCGCGGTTTTTGAACACATGGTTTTTGTTGATTTTAGAGAGAAAACAAGGGCGAGGGAGAAAGAGAGAAACATCCATCAGCTGCCTCCTGCTCGCCCCCTACTGGGGATGCAGCCCAGAACCTGGACCTGCATCCTGAAGGGAATTGAACTGGTGACCTTTTGGTGCATGGCCCCATGCTCAACCACCCGAGCCACACCAGCCAGGGCTGCTCACAGTTGTTGTTTTTTTTTTACAGTGAGGGTCTGTGAGGACCCTGCTGTAACGTCTATGAAGACACCAGGACTCCAGCTGAATGCCTGGAGCCAAGCTGTCTTCCAAGGTGCAAATGGGCCTTAAACTCTGCCCCCCCCCAGCACCTTGGTCTTCTGAGCCCACCAGTGTCTGACAGCAGGAGGGAGAGGGGTGGATCGCCACCCCCGGGGGTGGATGAGGGAGGAGACGGGCAGGAAACCCCACAAAGGCTCACACAGACCACGCGTGCCCTCCGGCCCTCCTCACCTGCACAGACTTCCAGCAGCGAGAGTGGGAACATCCAGGAGCCCATAGCAGCAGCAGGAGGTGGGCGGTGGGTGGGTGTCCCATGCTGAGGCCTGGGGGAGGGAGAGCATAGGAGCCTGAAATCCTAGTAGGGTCTTGGGATTGGGAGGGGAGAGGAACAGGCCTTTTCTGAAGGGACTGAGTTAGAAGGGAGGTGGGGGGGGGGGGGCAGATTCCTGAATCCGAGGAGAGAGGAGAGGAGGGTGTCTGGGATTTTTAAGTGACCAAGGAGAAGGGAGTTAGTATCCTGGATGCCTCCTGAATCTCAGGGAAGCAGAGCCTGGGGCTCAGATTCCCAGATCGGGTCCAGAAGGAAAACGGGATCTCAGGTTCAAGCCCTGGGCCTGCAGGAGGGTCCAGAGGCCAGGGGGGCGGGGTCACCTGCTGGGTTCATCTGATTCTGATCCAGAGGAAGAGAAGGCCCCAGGAGCTCAGCTCTCGGCCTGCTTCAGGGATCTGGAGCTTTTTAACTGGAAATCCCCGCCTCCTGCTCCGCCTCCTCCTGCCCTGGGCTGGCAGAGCACCCCTGGGCTGCAGTGAGAAGAGGCTGAGGGGCTGAGGGAGGAGGGGCTGGATTCTTGGGGTCCAGAGGCAAGGGAGAAGAGCTCAGAGCTGTGACTCCTGGGTCTGACACAGAAAAGAATGGGGGCTCAGATGTCTGGGTCTGGAAGAGGCTGGGGCTGGAAGCCTAGACTCCTGGGTCTGAATGAGGAGGGGGAGGATGTCGGAACTCCTGCATACAAGGATGAGAGGGCTTGGGGACTGGACTTTGGGACTGGGGGAGGACAGGGGGGCTGCTGCCGGGAATAACCCCAAATAGAAGAAGTACAAGTGTTCTTGGTCAGAAACCTGAGGGTGGATCAGCCCTGCCCGCCGTGCCCTGAGAGGTCTGGCCTGGGCAGGCAGGTTTGGGAGGCGCCGTGACCTGGCTTCCCCTCCCCCTGGGGGTGTCAGGATCAGCCTGACAGAACCCGGGAGGCTTGCTGCAACAGGGCTGATGGGGAAAGATCTCAGGCAGGACCCACTGAGGGCTCAGGGGAGTGACTGTGCGAGGGCTCCAGGGCGTGTCCGGCCTATCTTGCCCATCCCCATCAGCTGGACCCCAGATACAAGCTAACCTACCCATCTGAGCGTCTTCCCCTGGTGGTCAGTGCATGTCATAGCGATTGGTCCAACGGTGGAACCGTCGGAAACTTAGTATATTAGGCTTTATTATATAGGATTCTTACTGATAGTAGGACAGATATTCCCCATCTCCCCCCGGCCCCCATTGGCCTCCTCTGGTAACCTTTCCCTATGGTCCCTCCAACACCCTCTCCTTGCCCTTCCTCCGTCCCACGACCAAGGCAGAAAGCAGAGAGGGCTCCATGCCTTTATTGCAAAGCCATCCACGTGATCTGAAGACCTCCAGACCCTCCCCCTCAACTCCTCCCAGATGGTCCAGGGCAGGATGCAAACCCAGGACACGCCTAAAAGCAGGGCTGTGAGGGGCGGGGCCAGACCCTCCCTGCTCGAGCCAATGGGGGAAAGTTATAGCCCTCCTGACATCATGAGGGGCGGGGACTCTGATGAAAGAGGCGGGGCCACATGGGTGGAGTCCAGAAGAGGCCTCTCATTGGGCGATGTTCTGAGGGGGCGGGGCTATTTGGTGGGTGGCCAGCCTGGGGCGGAGCCACCAGGTGATGCTGTTCCCCAGGGTGGTGCCAGTCCTTGCTGACTTCTTAGAGCCTGTACCCAGGATAGAAGTGTCTTTCAGATCTATTCCCGAGGGGGCGGAGCCTAAGGAACCAGAAGGCTTCTCCAGGATAGCTGAGGGCACTGGTGGAGGAGACCCCTGAGGCTGGGACCCCTTTATCCTACCGCCCCTTATCCTGCACCCCCCTCCGCCTCTGGTCATCCTAGGCATGACCCTTATTCTTATTTTTTAATTTTAATTTCTTTATTGATTAAGGTATCACATATTTGTCCTCAGCCCCCCATTCCAATCCCCCTTCCCTCAGGGCTCAGTGTTTTTTCATCGTCTTTCTGATCCACTTCACGTAGTGGCAAACGCTACTGTAGACGGCGGGATGCTGTGGTCGGGAGCAGAGCCCAGAGCCCCCAGACACCACACCAGCCAGAGTCCCGTTGCAAACCAGCGGGCCCCCAGAGTCGCCCTGTGGGTGGGAGAAGAGAGAGGAACTGTTAGGCCAGGCTTATCACTAGCATGCCATTGCACAGACCCCCCCAGTTTCTGCTCCCTGACACCCAGACATCCAGCTCTCCAGGCCCTCCTCCCTCAGACCCAGGAGGAAAAGCTCGCAGCCTTCACCCCTCCCTTGGACCTAGCATTCTAGGGCCCTAGTATCCTCTTCCCTCAGGACTTGGAGCTCAGACCCCTAACCCATCCCCTTGTTTAGATCCAGAAATCCTGTTGCTGGCCCCACCATCCTCTCCCAGGACCCAGTGTCTTAGCAGAATCCCCATCCTCCACCTCCTCCCCAGAGTAGACCTCACCAGGCAGGAGCCGCGGCCCCCCTCCCACAGGCCAGCACAGAGAATGCGCTTGAAGATGTGGTCTGGGTATGCCCACCGGCAGAGTCTGGGCTCCAGGATGCTGATGTTGGCACACTGCAGCGTGACTGGGAAATGCACTGTTGGGGAAGGAGGTCACAGAGGGTCAGCAACTATACTCATCTCACTCAGCACACAACCCCTTTCTTCTAAAAAGAAATTTTGAAAAAAATTGATTTCAGAATAAAGGGAGAGGGAGAGAAAGAGAGAAAGACATCAATGAAGAGAGAGAATCACTGAGCAGCTGTCTCCTGCACGCCCCCTACTGGAATTGAGCTGCAACCTGGGCATGGGCCCTTGACCAGAATGGAGCCCAGGACCTTTCAGTCTGCAGGCTGAGGCTCTATCCACTGAGCCAAACTGGCTAGGGCTGCACATACAACCCCTTTCTTAAGGAGGATCCATGGAGCCACAGCATCTGCTTCTCCAAGAAAGGAGAGGCAGCGACAAAGAGAATCGTAGCCTGAAACAGAAACAGACATTTCTGAAGAGGGAGAGAGACGCACACAGAGAGGCAAGAGACAAGAAGAGACGCGTATATATTTTACACAGAGAAAAACAGAGACCTTGGCAGGAGCTAGAGGCCTTTTAAGGGGGGAAAAAATTCTCAGCCTAACTGGTTTGGCTCTGTGGATAGAGCATTGCTCTGGAGACTCAAGGGTCCAAGGTTCGATTCCGGTCAAGGGCATGTACATTGGTTGTGGCCACATCCCCAGTGGGGGGTGTGCAGGAGGCAGCTGATGGATGTTTCCTTCTTATCGATGTTTCTAACTCTCTCTCCCTCTCCCTTCCTCTCTGTAAAAAAATCAATAAAATATATATTTTTTAAAAATTCTCAAAGGAGGCCATGCAGAAACAGAAATGGGTCCAGGGATACTCAGTGAGAAGGCCCCGAATTAAAGGGAAGGAGACACTTATAGGGAGAGGGTCATTAGTACACAGAGAGAGAAAGATTTAGAGCAGCGGTTCTCAACCTATGGGTCGAGACCCCTTTGGAGGTCAAATGATCCTTTCACAGGGGTCACCTAAGACCATAGGAAAACACAGATATTTACATTATGATTCATAACAGTAGCAAAATTACAGTTATGAAGTAGCAACGAGAATAATTTTATGGTTGGGGGTCACCACAACGTGAGGAACTGTGTTAAAGGGTCGCGGCATTAGGAAGGTTGAGAACCACTGATTCAGAGGTACTAGGTAGAGGGAGAAGGAGTTACGGCACATAGAGATAGATGTGGATATAAACACACATATATCAATATATATAATGCCTGGGTGCCAACTCAATGCATGCAGGGGCTTGGTGAGTAAAAAGAAGTGGTGTGCCAGGCACCATTGTGGTTCAGTCTCCACTCTCTCTCTCTCCAGCAATGGCCAATCTCTGGGAAATGTGGGTCCAGCATTGCCCGTTCTTTCCAACTGAATCCAAAACCTCGGCTTTTCTGTAGCATGTCCTGGGTTTCAGATGCTGGCAACAAATTCAGATGTGATTTTTCAAGACTCTCGGAAAACCAGCACTAATGTGGGAAGCCAAATGTGGCTAACAACAGGTCCTTGATTTCTGACTCTGAGAATAGAAGGCCTTATCTAGATTCTCAGATACATGTATTCTTTCACATTTAAACACCCTGAAATCAGGAGATGTCTTCCAGTAAGTGGGGTATCATAAGGGTCAGTGGGACCCCTCTCTCCCATTTTCAGTGAAGTGATGATGCACCTTGTAATTCACTAGAGGCCCATTGCATGAAGATTTCTGCAATAGGCCTTCCTTCCCCTGGCTGCAGGCACTGGTTTTCCTCTGGCACCCGGGACCCAGGCCTCCATTCTGGCTGCAGCAGGGAAGCCAAGTCTCTTCAGTCTTCAGTCTTCGCTCTGCACCTGTGCATGCAAATTAACCCACCATCTTTGTTGGGTTAATTTGCATACTCACTCCTGATTGTCTGGTGGGTGTCGTGGATGTACGGTCAATTTGCATCTTTCTCTTTTATTACTGTGGGTAGCATCTTAGATTTGATGGAATATAAGCATGGAGAGATAGATTAATAGATAGAGGGTAGACATGAAAAGGCAGAGACAGAGAAGGAGGAGGGATTTAGACCTCAGTGTGAGACATAAGGGAGTGTGCCATGGCCAAGGCTGTACCTATGGGGCTGGACACGGCCCCCCAGCCCGAGATGAGGCACTGGGTGCCCGGGGAGACGCAGGTCTGGCTGATGTTGAGGGGCTGCACGGCAGGTTCCAGGCGTGCCTTCCTGGGCAGGCGGATCAGCATGACGTCATCCCCGGGGTGGGGGAAGAAGTCCGTGACCCGGAACAGCTGCTCTGGGCCCTCCCTTTTCTGGAGGTGGTGCTCCCCGAGGCGGACCCACAGATACCTGCTGGGACAGACCTCAGGTGTTGTGTGGCTTTCCACAAGGTGTAGATATCCTCTCTGGATCCCCATCCTATGTGCAACCCAAGAGTGCTGTGTGACTTTAGGCAAGGCACACGCCCTCTCTGGGCTCCTGATCTCCCACTCCATCCCTTTGTCTGCCTCTGCTGTTGTAGTTCTCCGTCAAAAGCTCACATCATTTCCTAGGTCCATGCCAATGGAGCCACCTTCTTCATTGCCCCACCTGCAGCCTTGCTGGTGATCTGGGTTCCCTGGCACCGTGTAGGCACCCAAGGACTCCACCTACCACACAAAAACAGCCCCACCCCTGGTGGTTCTGTGGGAAGTGGCTGGTTGGTGGGGTATGGAAAATCCCCAACTTTGGGGTCATCTGTGGCTCAGGCTTTTCCTGACTGCCATACAGCTAACCCTTCAATGCATTTCCTTGAGGTTTGATCCCATGTTTTCTCACTGCAGTTTTAGTTTACGTCTTCTCCTCTGGGTTTATGTCCTGGACAACGGGGGACCTTCTGGTGGTCTACATAGCCAACCCCCAACCTCTGACCTCTCATGTGAGGAACTAGGCTAATGTCTGAGCATTCCAAGTTTGAGGAGAGTGAAGTTATTTCTATCTTTGTGCCGGAGCTCTGTGTCTGAGAAATTAGCCTTTCCCCATCACCCAAACTCAACCTTGCCTCTCAATCCCTTCTACCTCCATATCTCTTCATTTCTTCTTCATCTTTGGGGCTGAAATCTCAACTTTGCTCTTTTAGCCTGGTGTACAGACCTTGAGCTGAAAGAGGCCCCATCATGGAGCAATGCATGATGGGAAATTCCCACATAGCATCCTGTAGCAACACCTGCTCTTCATTCCTGGAGGGAAAAACAGGGTAGGCATCCCCTTTCCAGAGAGATGCAGACAGGATTTCTGCCTCAGGTCCATTCTGGGATTCTATTGAAATGCCCGGGACTCTAGGATTCTAACCCCTTAGGAATCTACAAATTCTAGAATTCTATGAGGCTCAAGTTCTAGAATGTCACGAGTCCAAGATTGTACTGTTCTAGATTTCTCTCTAGATGAAAACTCTGGGGTTTTAAAATTATCTGAATTAAACCTAGGATTTAATGAGCCTAGAATGTTAACATTTTGGGACAATCCGGTGAAAATATCATCATTCTAGAATTCTATGAATCTATTGATTTTGGAAATTGAAAAATACAGGGTTCAAATAATCGGAGACTCTAGAATTCCCTGAATTAAAAGCGTGGAGGTTTTAAGAATCTGGAATGATAGCACTCTAGGATATTAAATGCGACAAATTCTAAACATTTATGAATATAACCTCCTAGAACTTCCTTGTTTCAAGATTCCGGAATGTTACAAACCACAGTATTCTAGGGCTCTGTGCATCTGTAGTTGATGAATTAGCCTGAATACGATTCTAGTGTTGCTCTATCCAGTACAACTAGTTCAAATTAAGATGTGTCATACGTGTAAATTGCACGTCCGCTTTCAAAGGCTTACCCCATAAACAGTAAACAATGACGTTCGTAGATTATTTGGTACTGATTACATGTTAAAATAATATTGAGTAAAATAATGAGTACGTAGGTAAATCCATTATCAAAATGAAATCTTGTTTTTCTTTTACTTTTTGCAACGTGTCTACTAGACACGTGAAACTTAAGTGGCTAGCGTTAGATTTCCTTGTCAGCGCTACTCTGGACTTCTAAGATTCTAGAATTCTCTGAGGCTCCTGTAGAACCCCGTGGATCCAAGACTTTAGGAGACTGAGGCTCTGGATTACCCTGGGCCAGAGTCGAAGATTCAAAGAAGAGTGTAAATTTCCAGTCTTTGACCCCTAGAACCAGATTATTTGAGACTAGAATTGGGAAAAAGTTGACTCTTGGTCATTCCGAGTTCAACTTCTGGGAGCAGAAATAGAGGCTCACCCCTCCTTGTCCACCACTCCCTCCCTCCCCTACCAGAGGCCCTTGCCCCCCTCACCTTCTCTGATCCCCGGCGCCCTCCCCAGAGCGGTCACTCACGGCCTTCGGCAGTGGGCAGCTGTGAGCAGCCAGCGGTCACTGATGAGGGTCGCCCCGCACAGTAAGCGGTAGGGGTTCCCCGTGACATAGAAGAGGCCTGCCTGCCAGGGCTGCGAGTTGGGGTGGCATTCCTGAGCCCCAATGGCTCTGGTGTCTGCCCGGCTGTTCCCTGCGGGAAGTGGAGGAGAGGGGAGGTAGAGGGAGTCAGTGAAGAGCAAGATGGAAGGGCTGGGGAGAGAAGCAGAGATGCCTAGAGGGTAGGCACAGGAGGCTGGGGTGTGCCGGGCCACGTGGAGAGGCTGCCGGGGCCCTGGAGGGTCAGCGGGATGGACAGGGTGGATGGCAGGAGCCTCACCTGCCAGCAGAGAAAGCAGAGCACAGACAAACCCCAGCTTCATGACCTCTGGGTGCCTGGGTCCTGGCGTCCGGCTCTGCTGTCCCTGCTTCTTTATGGTTAGCCATGTCATCGCCTTCCTCCTCCCTGGGGCCACCCTGTGATTAATTGGGGTTGGGAAATGTGGCTGGGGGAGGAGGAAACCCTGGGGCCTGGACTGGATGCCTGAGAAGGAGGCTTGGCAGGGGGATCCCCTGTTAGAAAGAGCTGACTGCCTGCCTGCTGGATCGGGGCTTGAGTACATGGGGTGGAGGGAGAGGGGGGGTGTGGGTAGGGGCGAGGACATAGAACCCTCCTGGGTGTTAGGACCATCAAATCTAAGATGCTATCCACACTAATAAAAGAGAAAGATGCAAATTGACCTTACCTCTCTGATGCCCACCAGCCAATCAGGAGTGACTATGCAAATTAACTCCCCATGACCTCTAGGTACAGGATCTGCATGCAGGATGGTCAGTGGCCTGATGGAGGAAGAGGGTGATGAGGAAGGTGCCTAAGGCGGGCTCTGGAGTCTTGCAGGACCCGTGACCAGGAGAGCTGCACAGAAATCAGGCTGCAGGTGGGAGAAGAACCAGGACTCAGAGGCAAGGAGCCACACCGAAGACGGGATGTGGCAAAGGTGGGGACAGAGAAAGAAATCATAGAAAGAGGGTGACAGAGACACAGAAAGATCCAGAGAGAGAGAGAGAGAGTCTCTGACTCAGACTGAAAGAAGCAGAGACCACAAAGATATCTGAGAAATACGGTCCCAACTAGGTTGACACACACTTGCCATAACCTACTCCCTTTCTCACATCCACATACCACAAGGCCCCGGGTGGCCCCCCTGCCTGGAACCAGCACTTTCCCTCTCTCTTACTGTCCTCAGATCCTGGCTACGTGCGGAGAACATTCTCTTGTTGTTCTTTTTCTCATCCATCTCCTCCCCTCAGTTGTCCTTCCCATCACCCCAATCTTGCTGCATCTCCTCCACACCTTCTCATCTGATGGGCAGCCCAGAAAGGGCCAAGCCCCAGTCTGACTCATCTCTGTTTCCCCAGAATCACCCAGTTCACACTCGGCTCCCAGGAGGTTTCAGAATATGTTAATTGAATGAGTGGATGCTTTATTTTATTTTATTTTATTTTATTTTATTTTATTTTATTAGTGGCCTGGTGCACAAAATTTGTGCACAGGGCGTGTGTGTGTGTGTGTGTGTGTGTGTGTGTGTGTGTGTGTGTAGGGGGGGGGGCGGGTGTCCCTCAGCCCAACCTGCACCCTCTTCAATCTGAGACTCCTTGTGGGATGTTTGACTACCCATTTAGGCCCAGGATCAGGTCTAAATAGGTAGTTGGACATCCCTCTCAAAATTTAGGAAGGCCAGCACTCCCAACCACTTGCCTGCCTGCCTTTTTCTGATTGCCCCTAACTCCTCCCTTGCCAGCTGGATATCCCCTAACTGTCCTCCCCATGCAGGCCTGGTTTCCTCCAACTGTCCTCCCCTGCAGGTTTGGGTCCCCCCCCCCCCCAACTGTCCTCCCCTACAGGCCTGGTTTCCCCCAACTGCCCTCCTTTCAGGCCTGGTCCCTCCCAACTGCCCTCCCCTACCGACCATCTTGTGTCCACATGGGAGCAGCCATATTTGACCACATGGGGGCAGCCATCTTGTGTGTTGGAGTGATGGTCAATTGCATATCACTCTTTTATTAGATAGTATTGTTTAAGGTATCACAATTAGTAGTACATATATCTCATTTTCTTTTTCCCCATTGACTGCCTCCCAGCCTCCCCTACTCCCTCCCTGCACTTGCCCTCCGCCTTTCCCCTGGTGTCTTGTGTCCATTGGTGTGCTTATATGCATGCATGCAAGTCCTTCAAGTTGATCTCTTCCCCCTTCCCCCAACCCTCCCCTGTCTTCCCCCTGTAGTTTGATAGTCTGTTCGATGCTTCTTTGCCTCTGCTGTATCTGTTTTTGTTCAACAGTTTATAATGTCCTTTATATTCCACAAATGATTGAGATCATGTGGTAGTTATTTTTCACTGCCTGGCTTATTTCACTTAGCATAATGCTTTCCAGTTCCATCCATGCTGTTGCCAGTGGTAAGAATGCCTTCTCTTTTTACAGCAGCATTTCTTAAGACCCTTCTTTTCCTGGGGAAACTTGAACTCATCCTTCGAGACCCAACCTAAATACCACCTCCCACAGGAAGTCTTCTGTGATTTCTCCAGGCAGAGTCCATCCCTTCCTCC
This sequence comes from Pipistrellus kuhlii, assembly GCF_014108245.1. Taxonomy (NCBI): domain Eukaryota; kingdom Metazoa; phylum Chordata; class Mammalia; order Chiroptera; family Vespertilionidae; genus Pipistrellus; species Pipistrellus kuhlii. Next base: position 404,495 of record NW_023425414.1, on the reverse strand, counting down.
CCTGAGCGCTCACCACCTCTTCCCCCGGCCACGAGCCTGATTGACAAGCTGGGTCGGGGCTCCCTTTGAATGCATCCTCACAAGGACATCACCGTCTGGAGTATGAATTCTGGACCTGGACCACCTGGATCCGAATCTCTATGCTGTCACTCATAAGATATGTGAACTTGAGCAGGTCTATGGACCTCTCTCGGCCGAGGTCGAAGGGGGATTGATTCACATGTGTGAGGACCGTATGGGCACATTGTGAGTATTACCCGCCTATGTCTGTCCATCTCCTACAGAGCCCTGTCCTGCCCCCAGGACTGCAGTGGTCTTAGCTCCCTCCCCAGACGAGCAGGTTTTGAGACCAAGGACTGAATACCCACTGTGTGCCTGAATACCCATTATGTGCTAAGAGTCAGACTAACTGCTTTAAGAACATCTTGACAGCTGCCTTTATGGACTGTTTACTCTGTACCTGGCAGTTAGGTAAGCACTGCATTTCAACGTCACAGGAAGGGCGTGGAAACTGAGGTAGAGAGTTCAAGTAATTTGCTGTGTAGTAAGTGACCCAAATGCATGCTCCCTGTCACAGGTGAACTCCTCCTTATCCCTTAAAACCCAGCGCAATGCCTCCTCCTCCTCTGAGAAGACTTCCCTGACTCCTTGGAGAAGAGACCTAGGCCCCTCCTCGGGGACCACTGTGCCTCTTTCTGTTACAGCATTGATAAATTGGTGTTATTATTATTTTTTTCATTCAACAGTGTACTGAGTGGCTTCTGTGTGCCAGGCACTGTACCAGGAGCTTAGGAAAACCACAGTGAAGCCCTAGCCGATTTGGCTCCGGGGATAGAGCAATTGGCCTGTGGACTGAAGGGTTCCAGGTTCGATTCCAGTCAAGGGCATGTACATTGGTTGTGGCCACATCCCCAGTAGAGGGTGTGCAGGAGGCAGCTGATGTATGTTTCCCTCTCATCTATGTTTCTAACTCTCTCTCCCTCTCCTTTCCTCTCTGTAAAAAATCAATAATATATATTTAAAAAAATAAAGAAATTAAAAAAAAATTGTTCCCCTACATTTCAGAGGGAGGCCCCTTTTTGGGAACTTAGCGATTAAGGTGAGGAGCATTCCCCTGGCCCCAGAGGCTGGGGTGGAGACAGGGTGAGGTCTCTTGTGTCCCAGTGGCCCCAGGAAGACAAACAAGGTACCAAATGGCTAAAAGCAGGGCCAGCCCTAATGGGTATGGCTCAGGTGATAGAGCGTTGGCCTGTGGACTGAAGGGTCCCTTCCTCTCTGTAAAAATCAATACAATATAGTTTAAAAAAAATAATAAAAGCCAGGCCAGCTCCTGCTGTCCAGGACCGACTGGTGTTGGTTGGACCCAGGTGTGGGACATAATGGAAGGGGGGGGAAGGAAATGGTTGGGAGGGTGGGAAGGTGTTTCACAGAACTTCTGAGGGGAGTGGGCCATGTGACGTTCCCATCAGCCCTGAGGAATGGGGACACCTGGGATGTGTGTGTGGGGGGGAAGGAGGGTGGAACAAATAGGATTGGGGACTACCCCTGTGCTTTTCTCTCCACAACCCAGAGTCACACACGTTGTCACCAGGACCTGTTCACGGATCGTACCGCCGCCACATGCTGTGTCATGCTTTACTGAGAATGACCATCGTGATCTACACATGGATACACACGCTGTGTCCCGGTCTCCTCACAACACGTCTATGAGGTAGGCACTTCTTTGTCTTCATGTCCCAGGTGGACACGGGAGCCCAGAGAGGTCTCTGGCTTGCCTGAGGTCACACAGCAGAGAAGCAGAGAACCTCTCAGAGGCTGGCTTCCTGGCCCCTCTCTCTCTCTCTCTCTCTCTCTCTCTCTCTCTCTCTCTCTCTCTCTCTCTCTCTCGGGCTCCCGCTTCCTGCACTCCAGCAGGGAGGAGGAGGAGGGGGAGAGAGGAGAGGATGGGTGGCAGAGCTTTGGGTGGGGCGAGGGGGGACCATCCAGCGACTGTACAGGGAGGATGTGTGAGACGGGGAAGGTGTCTCGGGTCAGGAAGGATGTGAGATGGGGAAGGAGCGGCGGGGTCAGTTGGAGCGGATGGTTTTCTCGATCCAGGAGGTGTATTTGCAGATCTGCGTGTAGACGGCCGGGTGCTGGGCAGAGCCGCAGGGGTAAACGCCCCAGGACAGGATGCCCTGCAGGGTCTCATCGCAGACCAGGGGACCCCCGGAGTCACTCTGGGGAGAGAAGAGGGAGGAGAGGTCGGATACATACACCAGTGTGAGGGAGACTGCGGTCGTGGTGGGGGAGAAAGAGGCTGGGATAGAGAGGAGGTTGGGGTGGGGCTGGCACTGGGTAGAAAGTGGGGTGGGGCCCTAGCAGGTTTGGCTCCGTGGCTGGAGCATGGGCCTGTGGACTGAAAGGTCCTGGGTTCAATTCCAGTCAAGGGCACGTGCCCGGGTTGCAGGCTTGATCCCCAGGAGGGGGCGTGCAGGAGGCAGCCGCTCAATGATTCTCTGATTCTCTCCCATCGTTGCTGTTTCTCTCTCTTCCTCTCCCTTCCTCTCTGAAATCAATATATACACTGAGTGACCACATTATGATGATCTCTGAACGCATTCTGGCCACTCAGTGTCTATCCTATATAATAAAAGGCTAATATGCCAATTGTCCCTTCGACCAGGAGTTCAACCAGCAGGCAGGCTGGCCAACCGCCCATGTCCCCTCCCCATGGCCAGGCTGGCCGGACCCCACCCATGCATAAATGCATGCACCAGGCCTATATATGTGTCTATATATATACTGAGTGGCCAGATTATTATGCGTTCAAAGATCATAATAATCTGGCCAGTCAATGTATATATATTTTTAAAAATAAAGTGGGGTGGGAAGGCGTGGCTTTGATCGTGGGCTATGGATGTTGGATCCAGAAGTGAGAATGGAGGTGTGATGGAGCTGAGATTCTAGCTCCTGACAGGGAAGGGGGTGGAGACAGAATTATAGAGAGAGATGGGGTGGGGGGTTAGGATTGGCTGAAGTTCAGGATGGCCTGGGAAGGGGGCAGGCCTGGGGTCAGCATTGGACGTAAGAAGATGGGCCCAGCCCTAGCCAGTTTGGCTCAGTGGCTAGAGCTTTGGCCTGTGGACAGAAGGGTCCCGGGTTCGATTCCGGTCAAGGGCACGTGCCTGGGTTGTGGGCTCGATCCCCAGTAGGGGGCGTGCAAGAGGCAGCCAGCCAGTGATTCTGTCTCACCATGGATGTTTCCATCTCTCTCTCCCTCTCTCTCCCTGAAATCAATAAAAAATTTATTTTAGAAAAAGATGGGCTTGCCGAAACTGGTTTGGCTCAGTGGACAGAGTGTCAGGCTGCCGACTGAAAGGTCCCGGGTTCGATTCCTGTCAAGGGCATGTATATTGGTTGCGGGCACAACCCTGGTAGGGGGTGTGCAGGAGGCAGCTGGTCGATGTTTCTCTCTCATCAATGTTTCTAGCTCTCTGTCCCTCTCCCTTCCTCTCTGTAAAGAATCAATAAAATATATTTTAAAAATAAATTAAATTAAAATTTAAAAAAGATGGGCTCAAGGAGATAGGGTGGGACGTGAGGATGTGAACAAAAAGGGGGCTGTGGCATAAACCTGACCAGCTCAGGGGTGGCTATAGGGCAGGCCGACCGACATGGAGACTGCAAGAAACCTCATAGGATGGACGGATCACCAGTGGCTAACTGGGCAGGCCATCGCGGGTGGTCCTGTCCCAGGCCTACAGCTTCCTCAGCAAAGAAAGACACCCATCTTCACCTTCCTCAAAGCCTGCCCATCCTTCTCATGCATCTACAATAAGGTGACCAGACGTCCCGCAGTCCCGATTTTTAACCATTCGTCCCGCATCCCGTGGTGTTGTTAAAAAGTCCCGATTTCCACGGCGGTCTCCCTTTCTGGCATGTCCTCAAAGTTTTGGCTCCGATAAACCCATAAAATTTGCATATAGGTTTGGACCAAGTTTCGCTGACAGGGATGAGGCTGAGGTGGGGGTGGGGCGTGTGGGGCGTGTGGGGCGTGGGGATGATGAGGGTCTGGGGGGTTGGGGATGAGGGCAGACCCTCTGCTCCCCCATCACCTCCCTCTGTTCACTTCCTCCTCAGACCCAGGAGCCAGGACTCCAGCCCCTCTTCCCTCAGACTCAGGGGTTCAGGCCCTCCCCTCCCAGGCCCTACCTGGCAGGGGTCCTGGCCTTGGTCCAGGCCCGCGCACATCATGTTGCTGGTGACCACGCCCGGGTAGAAGACCTCACACTCCCGGGGGCTCAGGATGGTGACCCCGGAGCAGCTCAGGCCCTTGTTGTACCTCACTGATGGGAGAGAACAATGGGTTCTCCTGGGTCCAGCCCCAGTGATTCCGGGCCTGGAGTCCACACACCCAGACTGTTCCCATCCCGGGCCCCCAGCCCCTCCTCCCTCAGACCCAGGAGCCCAGGCCCCCAGCCCCTCCTCCCTCAGACCCAGGGGTCCAGGCCCCCAGCCCCTCCTCCCTCAGACCCAGGGGTCCAGGCCCCCAGCCCCTCCTCCCTCAGACCCAGGAGTCCAGGCCCCCAGCCTCTCCTCCCTCAGACCCAGGAGCCCCGCCCCCAGGCCCCTCTTGCCCAGGATACAGGGCCCCAGCACTTGCCTCTCCGGTGGGCCGTGGTGCCCCAGCCAGCCACCTGGCACTGGTCGCCAGGCTGGGCGCAGCGGTAGGGCATGCGCAGGGTCTGGATTCGCGGCCCGAGCACGGCCGGCCGGGCCAGCTTCAGCAGCATGAGGTCGTGCTCATCCGTGCGCCTGGGCAGGATGGGGCCTGAGCCGTGCTGGTACTTGGGGTGCACGATGGCGCGCGTGGTTCTGCGGAGCTGCTCGCCCTGCAGGAGCAGCAGGTGGTCGTCCCCAACGCGAGCCCACAGCGGCCTGGGGAGAGAAGAGCCACAGGGAGGCAGAGCCTCTGTGAGACGGAAACAGGACTCTGAGTCCCTGGGAAGGAGGCACAGGCAGTGGGCTGGACGCCTGGGTCTGAAGGAGGAGGGGCTGGGGGCCTGGACCCCTGGGTCTGAGGGAGGAGGGTCTTGGGGCCTGGACCCCTGGGTCTGAGGGAGGAGGGCTGGGGGCCTGGACTCCTGGGTCTGAGGGTGGAGGGCTGGGGGCCTGGACCCCTGGGTCTGAGGGTGGAGGGCTGGGGGCCTGGACTCCTGGGTCTGAGGGAGGAGGAGTGAGTCGAAGAAAAGAACTGGGGACATGGGAGGGTCCCTGACCCCACCTTCCTGCCTCCCTCCACAGGGACTCATGAAATGAACAGTTTCTTTTAGTGCTAAATCATTGGCCGCTGTCTGCTGCATGCAGCTCTCTACACCTGAATGGAACCGGGTGGGAAGGACTCTGGTGTAGGGAGGTGATGGATGGGCCCCGAGATGCCGAGGACCGCACTGCCCCCTGGCGGCCACTGCGCAGCCCAGCTCGGCCTGACCCCGCGCGCAGCCGGGACAGCACCAGACCCTCCAATGCACCCCGGGTCCCCCGCCCCCTCCCTCGGGTCTGCCTCCACCGCCACCCCCGCGCCGTCCGGGGGAGCCCGCTCCCTACCTGTCGCCCCCGCAGTGCGCGGCCGTGAGCACCCAGCTCGGGGCCACCAGGACCCCCGCGCAGTGGAACGCGAGGCCGCGGAACAGGGACACCTGCCAGGGCTGCGAGCCGCGCGCGCACGGGGCGCCTGCGGCCTGGAGCTCCAGAGCCGTGGCGTTCTGGGGGGGCACAGCCCCTGCAGCTGGGGGTGGGGGGAAAGAGGAGAGGGCGATCAGAGCAGCCGGCGGCGCAGGGCGGGCAAGGGCTGGGTCTGGGGTCCGAGCCGCGGCCAGGACGGGACAGAGCAGGGGATGGGGGGTGGCTAGAGGGGGCGCAGGTAGAACCCGGGAGAAAGTAGAAATTGGGGGGCGCGGGGAATGCGGGGGTGACGCGGGAACCCTGATGGAAGTGGCGGGAAGGAAAGGGACGTGGAAGGGGAAGGAGGCGGGGGCGGGAGGATGGAGACAGGGCACCTGGCGGGTTGGGATGGGTCTGGAGGGGCAGGGAGGGGCGGAGGGGGCGGGGCTCGGACCCGGGGAGCGCAGAGTGCGGGGGTATAAGGCGTGGGAATAGCGAATCGGGCAGGAGCAGGGGGTGGGGAGGGGGGGCTAAGGCCAGATTGGGGACCCAACAGGGCGGAGGGAGGAGGGGGACCGGGACTGGACAGAGCCAGGGTGAGGGGACGGGAGGAGCGCACCCCACCTGGGGAAATTGGGGGCGAGGAGAGGGCGCGGGAAGGAAAGGGGGTGGGGGTTGGTGTGGATGCGGGCGGCCTGTGGGGCGGGGCATCCCCGGCAGAGCTAGACCTGGGGGCGCGGCTGGGGCTGGGGGCGGGGGGCTGCTCAGGACGGCTGGCTGCGCGCGGGGTCCCCGGCCCGGGGGTGGGGTGGGGGTGGAGGGGAGCGGATGCGGGGATGGGGGTGGGGGTGGGAATGGGGGTGGGGGTGGGCGGGGAGAGCCCCGTCCCGGTGCCTCCTGACCCCCGCCTCACCCCATAGTTGCGCCATCAGCAGCGGCAGCAGCAGCAGCAGCTGGGCCGGGGCCCGGGCGCCCGGGGCGGCGGGGAGGTGGAGGTGCAGGTGCTGGGGTCTCATGGCCAGGACCTGGGCTGGGGTTGGGGGGTTTGGGGAGGAGGCTGGTTAAAACAGGTGCCCTAACAAAGACCCTCATCCCCATTCCGCCCCCCATAACCTCAGCCTGCCCCTTATCCCCCCAGCCTGCCCCCCCATAACCTCAGCCTGCCCCCCATCCCTCCTAGCCTGCCTCCATCCCCTCCAGCCTGCCCCCATCCCCCCAGCCTGCCCCCCATAACCCAAGGGGCAGGCGGAGGGGCCATCCCGCGCGGGCAGCGGTCATGGGCACAATTATCTTAATGATGCTCCTCCTGTGCCTCGGGGAGCGCCCTCCTGGCGGGGCTGCCCTGCACCTCCTTCCCCGTGAGGCTGGGGGGGTCTGGAGGGAAACCAGGCTCCAGCAGGGCTCTGGCCCGGGGTTTGGGGTCCCGAACCAGAGTGGCGTGCACCTGAGCTTACCTGGCTGTCGTGAAGGAGGAGGAGGAGGTGGTGGAGGAGGAGGAGAAGGAGGAGGTGGTGACCCAGAACTGTTCCTGCTGGTCCTGTGGGCCGCTGGATCCTCTGCCCAGGGACCCCTGGCCTGGCCTTCCCTTTTAACCTCTGAGAGCCCGGAAACTTCCCCACCCTGCCCCCGGGCCTGGCCCCCTCCCTTTCCCTCTCCCTAATTATTCCGTGGGCGCGGCTGGCATTCCACCTGGGCCTCAGATTCCTGTCCTGGGAGGGGCCGGGACACGGGCTTCTCCCACCACCCCAAACACCCCCTTTTTGGGGGGGTCCTGGCTTCCTTGGGGGTGTTCTCTCCCCCCCCCCCCCCCCCCCCCCCCCCCCGGTCTCCTTGTTCCAAGGAGTCTTTCTCACATGGGGAGAGAGGGTGGCCTGGGAGCGCGGGTTCGAGAGGAGTGACAGAGAGCAGAAGAGAAAACACACAAGGAGACACAGACCTGGGGACAATAAACAAACAGGGAGACCTGGGAAAAAAATAAATAAACAGGGAAACGCATACCTGGGCAACCACGTCAGAAAAGCCAGCAGGTGGCCGGGGGGAGACGGAGGCAGAGATAAGAGAGGCTTGAAGGACAGAGTAGGAGCCACAGAGACAGACACTCAAAAGGATCAAAACAGGAAAAGGAAAATGGGGAGACAAAGGGGCGAGGAGGTGGAGACAAGGCCCAGAGGGGTGCTCTGTGCTGGAGTCCACCCCCCAACCCCCATTTCCCCCATCCTCTGCCCCAAAGCCAGAGCGGTGGTTGGTCTGTGCCTTAGTGACGGAGCCCGTGTGCTGCGGGAGGGAGGGAGGCAGGCAGGCGGGCACTCTCCGTCATCCCCATGTGTGGTCCCTTCACGCCTTCCTGACAGGCAGGCCTGTGAATCACCACAAGAGGCTGCGAGGGGTGCCCACAGCCCTGCAGCCAGCTTCCTCCTTTCGGGGTGAGGGCTGGGAGGCTCCGAGAGGGCCGTGACTCAGGGGAGGTCACCAGTGAGTCCGCCTAACAACCGGGAGGCCCCTGTTCCGGCTCCGGGCGCTTCCTCCTGGTGCTGGCCACCTCCCACCCCTGCCAGGAGAGCAGAACCCTGGGAAAGAGCCCAGTAGCACTGGGCTGTTCAGATCCAGCAGCTTCTCCAGTTCCAGAGGAGCAAGTTCCTTCCGCTCTGCTCAGCGTCCTCCAGGCGAACTTCCTGTGGCCACACGGTGCTCCGTGGGTGCTGCCCACCCAGGCGGCCACCGGCCACCCGTCCGGCGTGTCCCATGGGACGGAAGAATGGCACTTCTGGTTTCATATGATTTTCATGTAGAGTCACACCCAGCTGGCGTGGCTCAGTGGTCGCTGGTTCGATTCCCAGTCAGGCTCCATCCCCATCCCCATTTGGGGCCTTGTAGGGGGCACCGGATCAGTGTCTCTCTCTCTCTCTCAAGGATGTTTCCAGCTCCCTCCCTTCCCAACTCTCTAAAAATCCACGAAAACGAAATCGGTTTGGCTCAGTGGATAGAGCGACAGCCTGCGGACTGAAAGGTCCCAGGTTCGATTCCAGTCAAGGGCATGTACCTTGGTTGTGGGTACATCCCCAGTACGGGGTATGCAGGAGGCAGCTGATCGATGTTTCTCTATCATCAATGTTTCCAACTCTCTATCCCTCTCTCTTCCTCTCTGTAAAAAAATCGATAAAATATATTAAAAAAGAAAGAGAAAAGAAAACGTATTTTTTTAAAGCCGCATGTGGTTAGTGGCCAGCGCAGTGGTCGGCAAACTCATGAGTCCACAGAGCCACATACCCACAGTGCAACGACTGGAATTTCTTTGGAGAGCCAATTTTTTTAAACGTAAACTTCTTCTAACGCCGCTTCTTCAGCATAGACCGCCCAGGCCGTGGTGTTTTGTGGAAGAGCCACACTCAAGGGGCCAAAGAGCCACCTGTGGCTCGAGGGCCGCGGTTTGCCAACCACGGGGCGAACGATTGGCCTGCGACCTCTCACGGAGGTTGGAAACAAAGCAACGAGAGCTCCCTTTTGCCCAGTGTTCACTGTGGGCACGCAGACCCGCCTCACGTGCTGGGGTCCGAGGCGTAAGCGGCGTGACAGCTAAGGAGACAAGAGGCAGTAGGGCTCCGTGAGGAAATCACCCTGGTTTCAGACTCCCGGCTTTTCTACTTGCTGGCCGTGTGACCATGAGCCAGTGACTTCATTTCACTGTGCCTCAGTCTCCTCATCTGCGAAATAGGTGTAATAATCTATAATAATAAAAGTGTGATGTGCTAATTAGAACTGACAGCCAAACGACCTTCCAGACGTCATTCTGGATGGCCTTCCAGACAAAGCCACAGCAGCGGTGGGCTGAGGCAGAGGCGGTTAGGGGTGATCAGGCAGGCAGGCAGAGCAGTTAGGGGTGATCAGACAGGCAGGCAGAGTGGTTAGGGGTGATCAGGCAGGCAGGCAGGCAGGCAGGCAAGCAGTTAGGAGCCAGCAGTCCTGGATTGCAAGAGGGATGTCCGATTGCGAGACGGTAAAGGCTGGGCTGAGGGACCCCCGTCCATGCACGAATTTCGTGCACTGGGCCTCTAGTAGTAGTAGTAATAATAATAATAATAATAATAGCTCGACCCCCTTAGGCATTGGTGCAGGGTTATGTTCATTTGTGCATGTAAAAGCCCTTGGACCGGGGTCTGGCACCCAGTGAAGCACTCAGGAGAGCCATCGATGTCCTAGATATTTATTGAAATCGTGTGCCAGGAACTGTCTTTGGGATGAGGGGGGATACATACAACCATGAACCAAACAGCTACCCCGTCATCACCCCCAGAGTCCCACATTCATGAATTCCGTTCTCGTTCGCTCGGACAAGTTGCTTATTGTGCGTTGGCATCGATCCGGCCGAGGAAGCCCAGAGGACGAGGGAAGGGGTCCGGGCCCAGGCCCAGGCTTCGTGAGGAGCAGAAGGAACAGGCGGCACATCACCACGCACGCACACACGGACGGGATGTGGGGGGTGAGGCTGGCGAGCTGGTGCCAGCTAGTTGTTCTTCATCGTCTCGTGAATCCAGTCCACGTATTTGCAGACCTTGGTGTAGACCCCAGGCTTCCTGCTGACGGCACACGGGTCCTGGCCCCACGAGATGATGCCTTGGAGAGACCCATTGCAGACCAGAGGGCCTCCGGAATCACCCTGGGGACCGGGAGAGAGAAAACCCGTCAGCGGGAATGAGGGGCCTCGAGGGAGGGGAAAGTGCTGGGTGCGGGGTCAGGGAGAGGTGGGGGGTGGGGGTGGGGTGGGGTTCGTGTGGTGGAGACTGTGAAATGTAACAATATTAGAATAGTAGGTGTGCCATAAGAGGCAGAAAGGGAGAAATGAATAAAGAAGGTGTTTAAAGAAATTAAGGTAGAAAACTTCCCTAACCTGGTAAAAGAAAAAGTCACACAAATTCGGCAGGCACAGAGAACCCCAAGCAAGAAGAACCCAAACAGACCCAAGCCAAGACACATCATAATTAAAATCCCAACAATTAGACAGAATCTTTTTTAAAAAATATATATTTTATTGATTTTTAACAGAGAGGAAGAGAGAGAGAGAGAGAGAGAGAGCTAGAAATGTCGATGAGAGAAAAACATTGGCCAGCTGCCTCTTGCACACCCCCTACCGGGGATGTGCCCGAAACCAATGTACATGCCCTTGACCGGAATCGAACCTGGGACCTTTCAGTTCACAGTCCGATGCTCTACCACTGAGCCAAACCAGCTTCGGTGCAAAGAGAGAATCTTAAAGGCAGCAAGAGAAAAGAAAACTGTTACCTACAAAGGAGTTCCCATAAGGCTGGCACATGATTTCTCATCAGAAACTCTACAGGCCAGAAGGGAATGGCATGAAGTACTCAAGGTAATGGAAAGCAAGGATTTGAGATCAAGATCACTATATCCAGCATCCAAATAGACGGTCAAATAAAGACCATGGAGGAAGGGGTTTGGGATGAGGGTGGAGTTATGGGTGAGAACAAAGATGGGGGTTGTGGGTAGAAAGTGGAGTTGGGGTTCGACTGGCATGGCTCAGTGGTTGAGCATCCATCGACGAACCAGGAGGTCATGGTTCTATTCCCAGGTGGTGGGTTTGATCCCCGGTGTGGGGTGTGCAGGAGGCAGCCCATCCATGGTTCTCTCTCATCATTGATATTTCTCTCCCTCTCTCTTTCTCCCTTCCTTCCTCTCTGAAATCAATAAAAGCATATTTAAAGAAAAAGAAAACTGCCAAAAACCGGTTTGGCTCAGTGGATATAGCGTCGGCCTGCAGACTGAAAGGTCCCAGGTGTGATTCCGGTCAAGGGCATGTACTTTGGTTGCGGGCACATCCCCAGTAGGGGGTGTGCAAAAGGCAGTTCATCCATGATTCTCTCTCATCGATGTTTCTAACTCTCTATCCCTCTCTCTTCCTCTCTGTAAAAAATTAATAAAATATATATTTTTTTTAAAAAAAGAAAGAAAATGGATTTCGGCATGGTTGGGGTGGGCATAGGGAGCTGGAGATGGATTTGGGGCTACAGAAGGCGTGAGCAGAGGGTGATGGTAAAACTAGGATGGGACTGGGAGAGGGGAAGGTGCAGAGTGTGCCGTTAGGGGAGAGGTGGGGGTGGCGGGTGCCGATGAAGACACGGCAGAGGCCGGAGACCCAGGCCCTGCCCTCTGACCTGGCAGGAGTCCTTGCCTTCCTCCCGCACGCTGGCGCACACCATGGTGTCCGTGATGTTGCCCGAGTAGGCGTTCTCACACTCCCTGTGGTCGATGATGGTGATGTTGGCACATCGCAAGCTGTGGGGCAGGTGCACTGTGGAAACGGCAGGGAGGGGTGTGGAACAGGAGAGCCGCCTGGCTCCGTGCCCCGTCCCTGTGCTCTCTGACAGCCCGCAGTAACATCCTCGCTGCTCTAGACACAGGACCTCTGGTGGGTGAGTGGGTGTGAGTGGGTTCTCATTTTATTTTATTATTATTATTTTTTAAAATATATTTTATTGACTTTTTACAGAGAGAAAGAGAGAAGGATAGAGGGTTAGAAACATCAATGAGAGAGAATCATCGCTCAGCTGCCTCCTGCACCCTCCCTACTGGAGATGTACTCTCAACCATGCTACATGCCCTTGATCAGAATCGAACCTGGAACCTTTCAGTCCGCAGGCCGACGCTCTATCCACTGAGCCAAACCGGTTTTGGCCGTTTCTCATCTTATAGAGAAAACCAAGGTTGACAGAGGTGAGGCCCGCTTGCCTATGGTCCTAGGGCAAACAGCAAGTGTGGGCCTGGGACTGCACCTCTGTCTGAGTCGAAGGCCCCAAACACCTGTCTCCAGCCCATTCCTAGGCCCTGACTTCCCACGTCTCCTTTCACCTGATCCTACCTGATCCCACCAAAAGGTAGCCCCCTCTTGGATCATGGGACCCATGCAGGCCCCAACTCCATGTTTCACCCTAACCCCCATCTTTGTTCTCACCCTTAACTCCAGCCTCATCCCCAACCCCCTCCTCCCTCATCCCCAACCCCCTCCTCCCTCATTCCAACCCCCTCCTCTGTCTTGAACCCCACCCCAAAAGGTAGGACCCTCTTTGATCACTAAGACTCTTCTGGTCTCTCCCCTACCTTCCTCAGTGGTGACCCCCCCACACCCCCTCCCCCCCCCCCCCAGCCCCGTGAAGCTCCTACACTGGGGGCTGGAGGTGGTGCCCCAGCCGGAGATGAGGCAGCGGGTGCCCGGGGCCACACAGCGGGAGGACAGCCGGAGGGGCCGCACGGCCCAGGTGATGACGACCGGGGATGCCATCTTCACCAGCATGATGTCGTTGCGGTGGTCCTTGTTGGGGACGCTGTTATTGAAGTCGGGGTGCGGGAAGGACTCGGTGGCCCTCCGGGTCTGCTCCCAGCCGTCGTGCCGCTGCAGGCTGTGCATCCCCAGGTGCACTATGTACTGGCTGAGGGGGGAGAGGGCACAGTCAGAGGTGGAAGGAGGAGGAGAGATGGGAGGTGGGGCCAGAGGCATGGGGTTTCGGGGTGGGGGGGGTTGCAGGGGGAGAGACAGAGGGGAGTGAAGGACCACACCTCCACTTCCAACCTCACCCTTGGGTAAGGTGCCCAGATTTTAACATTGGTAAAGCGGGACACCATTGATTGGGGGGGGGGAGGGGATTCTTGATGAAAATCTTGGTCTCTATGGAGCAACAAAAATTTTCAGAGAATGCAAAAATGGTATTGTAATATATATTTTTTTAAATTTCAACATAAGTACTATTTATAAATATAATAAATAAAAAACATTATGTATAGTATTATTTTATTCTTTGGCATATTTCTCATTTGAGTGAATTCTAACAACTGGTCAACAATGCGAACTTTGATAAGCAGTTCTCGGTAATCAGTCCTCAACAGTTATTTGTCAAGATTAAAGTTTAACATTATAAAATTAACAAAAATAACGTAACAACTCCTATCCTGGCTAAATAGCCACATGGCGGCCGAAAACCGTATGTTCTTTTTCAGTTCTCCCGCCGTTCCCTAGCTTGTCGTGCATTCTTTCCAAAAAATCGGGACTTTTTTTAAACTTTGCGGGACGCGGGACGAATTGTTAAAAATCGAGACTGTCCCGCCAAAAGCGGGACGTCTGGTCACCTTACCCCTGGGTCCCGTCGGAGCCCCTTCCAAAGTACATCCCCACCCAGCACCCAGCACCCGGCCCCATCCCCAACTCCATCCCAGTTCCAATGCTGTCCATTCTTCCCGCCCCAATCCCCAGGGGCTCCCCATCACCAACGCCTCTGTACCCATCTCCCCTCAACCTTTCTCACCCCATGCACATGCTCCCCCCCTCCACCAAGCCCCTCCCCAGCCCCCTCCCGGCCCCGCCCCGGCCCCCGCACCCACGGCTTGAGGCAGTGAGCCGCTGTCAGGAGCCATTTGGGGGCGACGAGGGTTGCCCCGCAGAGCATGCGTGTCTTCTGGTACAGAACCACCTGCCAGGGCTGGGAATGAGGAGGACACTCGTACCCCTTGATGATCCTCGTCTCTCCCCCTACATGCCCTGGAGGGGGTGGGGGCAAAAGAGGGGGCTCAGGCATGAGAGGACTCCCAGGAGAGAGGGATGGGGGGCTGTGTCTGGGCCCACTCCACCCCACCTGGTGTCCCGCTGAGATGCACTGTATGGACAGGCCGGGCCTTGGATGATTGACATGGCAGTTGGCCAATAGCCACTGTCCTAAGCTCTTTGCCTCCCACTCCAGCCCCGAGGCCCTGGCCCCTCCCTTGGGGCCCTCCTGGACCTCTCCCCATTCTAGCACATAAAGGGAGTGTCAGCCGAAACCGGTTTGGCTCAGTGTTATAGCACGCCGGCCTGTGGACTGAAGGGTCCCCAGTTCAATTCCCGGTCAAGGGCATGCACCTTGGTTGCGGGCACATCCCCAGTAGCGGGTGTGCAGGAGACAGCTGATGGATGTTTCTCTCTCATCGGTGTTTCTAACTCTCTATCCCTCTCTCTTCCTCTCTGTAGAAAAAAAATCAATAAAATATATTTTAAAAATAAAATAAAGGGGGTGACCAAGGTCTCATTCTGGCTCATAGACCCATGCGGATGCCCTCTGGGTTATTCTAGACATGGAGAGGGTTGGGGGGGGGGGGACCCCTGGAGGTTGGAGTAGGAGAGGTCCCTTGCCCTTCCCCATCGCCCACCGTACCTGTCACCAGAGCAAGCACGAGTAATGGCAGAATCGTCATGGCCTGGCACAGGGCGAGGGAGGACGGCAGGCCCCAGGTGCTTCTGGAAGCAAGGGGAGAGCCCATGGGGGGACTGCGGGCTGGGTCCTGCCCATCCCCCTCTCCCTCGCCTGCCCTGACGGGCCCCGGGGGAGAAACAGCAGGGCGAGAAGGATCCCCTCGGTCTGTCCCTCACAGCACCCCGGCCTTGTCATGAATCTCTGGAGGTGGCCTTGGAGGGGCCAGATCTCAGATAGCAGCTGCTGGCGGCCCCAGGAGGCTTTGCCTGGTTTCACCTTGACCTCTGAACCCCCCAAGGTTCCCTTTGTAGGATTTGAAGACATAGGCTGGGTCCTCTGGGTCCTTCTGGGTCCTCTGCACCCTACCCTCCTTCTCCCTGCCCGCTGGAGAGCTGGCCGGGCCCCAACAGCTTGGGGCAGGAGGGCAAAGGGACCTGGCACCATTCAGGAACCACCCCCAAGGGGACATGAACCCTTCACAGGCTTTCCTGGGAGTGCAGGATGGGGGTCCTTGGCCAGAGATGATGTTTGGGGACCCTGCCCTGCTGCACCCCAGCCTCTTGGAAGGGCCCTGGATGGAGCTGGGAGGGGCTGGTCCCAGGAAGAGCCCATGTCCTCAGCTGCCCTGGCCAACGGGGGCAGAGGTGGAGGGCCGGACTCAGGGACAGAGGCTGGGACAGAGGCCAGAAGTCACAGAGGAGGTTGGCGGTGGCGGCCAGTGGGAGAGGCAGAGAGAGAAACAGAGAGGCCCTCCTCCCCGCCTCCCCCTGCCCGGCCCCCAAGCCTAGGACAGAGCAGAGGGAGAAACAGTGGCCAAACCAGGAGGCCTGGTGCTCCCTGTCTGCCTGGTACCACCTGGATGCCGGGCCTTCTTTCCCCTCCCAGACTCACAGGCTCTGGAGCTGGGGCTCCGGGGACCCGCGGTGGTGGTGGTGGCGGTGGTGGTGGTGGTGGCAGCTGTGACAGGCTGGGGCAGGCTGGCAGCTGTAGGGGGTGGCCCGGATGACTGGGCCTCCCAGCCCTGCCTTACTGCCTTGGGGGCGGGGTGTATGT
This sequence comes from Pipistrellus kuhlii, assembly GCF_014108245.1. NCBI lineage: Eukaryota > Metazoa > Chordata > Mammalia > Chiroptera > Vespertilionidae > Pipistrellus > Pipistrellus kuhlii. The sequence goes on along the minus strand of NW_023425414.1, from coordinate 388,569 downwards.
CAGGGGGGGGCCCCTACCCAGACGAGGCGCAGGGCCTGGGTGCTGATGCCGCCCGCCTGCCCGCCACTGTCACCTCCTAAGCCCCTCTTCTCTCTGCTGGCTGCTCAGGGTTCCTCCGGCAGGCCCGTCCATCCACCTGCCCACCTGCCTCCCACCTGCCTCCTGCCCTGGGGCTCCAAGTCTCTCTCCCCTCCCCTGTCGCCGGCCACCTCTCTGTAATTCTGTCGTCTCTCCCGTGTCTGTGGCTTTCTGTCTCCCTCTGTCCCTGTTTGCATCTCCCAGGCTCTGTCCTTGGAGCCTGCCTCTGGCTGCCTCCCTCCCTCCCTCTGTCCGTCTTTCCCTTCCCCTCCCTCTGCCTCCTAACCCTCTTCTGCCTCATCTCCTCCTGGGTCCGCCCCTCCCTCCCCGCAGCTCGAGCCCCCATGGGCCCCTGGCCTCCTTTGGGCCCCTCCCTTTCTCCATTCCAAGGCAAGGGGGAACTGGGGCGTCCCAGAGGCGGGGCTGTTGCCAGGCGCAGGGGCAGGACAGGAGGGTGGGGGAGGCAGGTCGGGGCCTGTGGGAGTCAAGGCCCGAGAAATGGGAAATGAGAGCTCCTCTGTGCCCCCTCCCCCTTCCCTCTGCACCCATCCCACCCCCTTCTCTCCACACCGAGTCTGAGTCCATGGGGAACCCCCTAGCCCCAGGGGCCTCGGCATCCAGCTGTGGTACTTACTGGCTGTGTGACCTGGGTCCGACGCCTTCCCAGACCCCAGCCACCTCGGTTTCCAGGTGGGCAGAGTCGAGAGACAATCCCCGACGTCTCTGGGCTTGTGTTTATCGGGCCGATCTGCTTCCTGTCGTGCCCTCCCCGCTCCTCTAACCAGATGCGGAGCAGGATTGCCAGGTAGGCCTGGGTGCTGCCAGCAGCCAGCCCTGGCCCCGGACCGCGGCTCTGCCTCTGGCTTAGCGCGCTGACGTGGGACCGGGGACTCCACCCCAGCGAGGCTCAGTTTCTTCATCTGTGTCCCTGAGGGGTGTGTGTGTGTATGTGTGTGTGTGTGTGTGTGTGTGTGTGGAGTGGGGGACAGGACGGCCCTGCCTTGGGGGGATTGGGATGAGGAGTTCCAGAGAGCCAAGGACAGAAGGTTCTCTCTCAGCCCGTGTTCCCACGGCCGTCAGGATCACACCTCAAATTCCTCTTCCAGACAAGTTCTCCCTGCACCTCCCAGAAAGGCCTTGAGGACAGACCCCAAGGGGCTGGGCAGGACACATTCAAAGACATAGGCTGGGTCCCCTGGCCTTCCGGGGCTGCCTGCACCCCGCCCTCCAAAACAAACCCACAGGCCACATGCAGTCGTTAAATAATAGAACGTGTGGCCCTCGCCGGTGTGGCTCGGTGGATAGAGCCTTGGCCTGCGGGCTGAAGGGTCTCAGGTTCGATGCCGGCCAAAGGCATGTGCCTTGGTTTGCGGAAGGCAGCTGATCGATGTTTCTCTCTCATCATTGAGGTGTCTAACTCTCTATCCCTCTCCCTTCCTCTCTGTAAAAAAAATAAAATAAAAATAAATAAATAAATAAATAAATAAAATAATAGAACGTGTGCTTAACTCCAGCAGAAGCAAGTTGCCATTGGCTGGTTGGGGAGGATATTACATTTTATGGGCGTTTAATTCGATGGTCACGGATTTTGATTTCACAGTTGTGGTTTGCTATTTTGCAACCAGTAAGTCCCTCCCCACCTCCCTTTTTTTCAGGTCCTTATGCGTATGAGCCCTTGAAAAGCTTACAAGGGCTTGGTTCCTGTGGTGTCCGAAAAGGTCCCTTATTTTTATTGTTATAAGTAACGTGTTCTTCTCCATTCCTGTGGGAAAACCCTCCGCATTAGAGATCCCCATTGCTACACCAGTGAGGAGAGGAAGGAAGGAGCCCTCCCTACAGACAGACAGTCAGACAGACAGACACACACCACCCCTGGGCGAATCATATTTATTCCAAGGGGTCCCACACTCCCTCCTCCCCGAACCGAGGGTCTTCGGAGGGGGCTGGCTGGAGGTGGGAGTTCTGGGGAGGAGATGTCCCAGACCAAGAAGAGTGAGAGCTGAGGATTGATGATGGAGGGCGGCGGGGGGGATTGGCCCCTCCGGGGGGTCAGAGCGGCCCCCCAAACCGAGGAGCGGGGCGGGGAGGGGGGGAGGTAGAGGGAGCCCTCAGTTGTTCTTGATGACCCCCAGGATCCAGTCCACATATTTGCAGATGTTGGTGTAGACTCCCGGGATGCCTTCTTGGCCGCAGGGCCCCACGGATCCCCAGGACACCAGGCCCTGAAGGACGCCTCTGCACACCAGGGGGCCGCCGGAGTCACCCTGGAAGGAGAAGCGGGGGGGAAAGGAGCAAAGGCCTGAACAGGGGAGCAATCCTGTTGCATTTGTCCTCTCCCCAGCCCATGTCTGGGCCTTGAGGACAGTGCTTCCAAACTTGGTGGCCAGAGAAAGAGCATGGCCCAGTGCCGGAGGAGGGACAAGAGCCAGGACTGATAACAGGAAAGAACACACTGTTCCCAGACTCAGGGAAGGTGGGCGGGTCTCCACACAGGGTAGAGAACAATGGCAGGGGCCCTGACCAATGAGGGAAGAGGGTGTGGGCACCCACAACCAATCGGAGCAAAGGAGGGCGGGACTCCATAAAGAGTCCTCTGAAGGGCAGGAGGCTGGGGCCCTTGGCCAGTAGGGTGGGGCAGGCCTTCTCTCTGGAGGACCCAAGAGGGCAAGGTAAGCAGAATGTGAGGCTGAGAACTCCCCAAAGGGTAGAGAGTCCCCTTAAGAACAATGGCAAGGGCCCTGACCAATGAGGGAAGAGAGCAGGGCACCAACAACCAATCGCAGCAAAGGAGGGCGGGACTCCATAAAGAGCTCTCTGAAGGGCAGTAGGCTGGGGCCCTGGCTGGTTGGGTGCGGCAGACCTTCTCTCTGGAGGACCCAAGAGGGCAAGGCAGGCAGACTGTGAGGCTGAGAGCGCCCCCACCCCCTCTCCTGCCTCCATCCTGGAATCTCTCACCTGGGCCAGTATCAACCGAAGGAGGAGGAAGGTGTGGGGAAGACTCAGAACTGGGGAGGGCGTAGGTTACCTACCTGAGCGCCCCACATCCCGCTGCTCCTTCATTCTCCCCCATCTGCCTCTCTTCTCTCTGCCCACCCGCCCTCTCTCTGTCCTCCGTTCCCTGGCTCTTCCTCCTGTCCTTCCCCCTCCCTCCTGCTGTACCTCCCCTTCTTCCTGACCTCATCTCTACCCCCTACCTCCTTTCCCTGACTCCCCCTCCCCCTCTCTCTGTCCTCCATTCCCTGGCTCTTCCTCCTGTTCTGTCCCCCTCCCTCCTGCTGGGCCTCCCCTTCTTCCTGACCTCATCTCTGTCCCCTACCCCCTTTCCCTGACTCACCCTCCCCACGTCCCCCTCCTCCGCCCCCTGCTCCCCATCCCTGCACTGCTTACCTGGCAGGCATCCTTTCCCATGTTGCCGCCTGCACACACCATGTTGTCTGTGATTCTCCCGGGGAACACGGCTCGGCAAATGGCGCTGGAGACGATGGAGATGTTGAGGCACTGCAGTTTGTCTGGGAATGGGCCTGGGGGAGGAAAATGGATGCTGCTGGTCCCTCCTCTCAAGGAAGCTCTCTGGTCCCTCCTCTCGAGTCCACAACCACGCCCTGTCCCCTCCCTGTGACCTTCCCTGGAACCCTCCAACCTCCAGGCTTCCGATGGATGGCTTGACACCATCATGACCTTTGACCCCAGCCCATTGGAGTTCCGGGACCTTTAACCTCTAACATTGAGTGTCCTAACGCTAGACCCTCTGTGTGCCTCTGACCACAGATACCGTGAATCCGGACCTGGCCTCCTCCTCTCGTTTCAGGTGCTGTGTGACCTTCGACCTTCAGGCTTATTATCATCTTTTGATTCCCAACTTGGACCTTATGTCTTCTATCTCCTGACCCTGTATTCCTGGTCTTCACCTTACAGTTCAGCCTCAGTTCTGCTTCCTCTAAGTCGCTGGTCTCTACTCCAGGATGACCTCTGGTCCGAGGTTATTTGAACCCTGACTCCCTGACCTGCCTCCACACTCCACACACTGTGGCTTTTGGTCCCAGACGGATGACCCCTAATCTCCATCCTGAGACTGTGGCCAGCTTCTGCAACATGTGGGTCCTTTGGCCTCAACTCTTCAATGACGTTGACCAACCCCTGATCCTTTTTTATACTGGAGGCCCAGGGCACGAGATTCGTGCATGGGGGCAAGGGAGGGTGTCCCTCAGCCCAGCCTGCACCCTCTCCAATCTGGGACCCCTCGAGGGATGTCTGACTGCCTGTTTAGGCCCTCTCACACTCCAGGACTGCTGGCTCCCAACTGCTCGCCTGGCTGCCTTCCTGATTAACCCTAACTGCTTCTGCCTGCCAGCCTGATCACCCCCTAACCACTCCCCTGCCAGCCTGATTGATGCCTAACTGCTCTCCTGCCAGCCTGGTCACCCCTAACTGCCCTCCCCTGCAGGCCTGGTCATTTCTAACTGTCCTCCCCTGCAGGCCTGGTCACCCCTAACCGCCCTCCCCTACAGGCCTGGTTCCCCCCAACTGCTCTCCACTGCAGGCTTCATCGCCCCCAACTGCCCTACCTAGAAGGCCCAGTCCCTCCCAACTACTCTCCCCTGCTGGCCATCTTGTAGTGGCCATCTTATGTCCACATGGGGGCAGCCACCTTGTGTGTTGGAGTGACAGTCAATCTGCACATTACTCTTTTATTAGATAGGATATGACTTTTGCTCCAGTCAGATGATCCCCGGCAGCACAGCACTCTGACCTCTGACCTCTAACCACACCCTCCCCTGACCCAGGGCTTCTGACTCCATATCCAACCCCTTAAGCCACTTAGACACTCAAGGCCTGACCCACCATGATCTCCAGCCCCAAACTATCATCCTGCCTCTGGACCCTTTGACCACCCTTCCCCCTCTCACCCGACACCCAGACTTTTGCCCATTTTGACTCTCCCTCCTCCCCCCCCCCCCGCCCCCCCCCCTCCCCCCGCCACGCCAGGGCCGGCTTACTCCACGGCCGGTTGGTGGTGCCCCAGCCGGAGATGTGGCATTCGGTGCCAGCGGCGGCGCAGGAGGTGGGCAGGGCCAGGGGCTGGACGCTGCGGGTCAGGCGGGCGGGGGTGCCCAGCCTCAGGAGCCGCAGGTCGTGCTCGTGGCTCCTCTGTGCACCCTTGTAGCCGGGGTGGGTCACGGAGAAGTAGCTGCGCCGGATCTGCTCGGTCCAGTCCAGGTGGCTGAGGCTGTGCTCCCCCAGGCGCACCCAGTACCTGCTGGGGGGTCACGTACGGTGGCTCAACAGGCTCAGCTCTCCTGACTCCCACTCATCATCATCTCCATCCCTCATTCATTCACCCTTGTTCTCTAAGGTGCTGGCTCTCAGCCCCTTGGTCTCTATCTCCATCACCCCGGTCCCCCACCCCATGCTCCTGCATCTGTGTTCGCTTCTGATTCTCTCTCTTAAAAAAAAAATATATATATATATATATATATATATATATATACACACACACACACACATATATATTATTGATTTGTTACAGAGAGGAAGAGAGAGGGATAGAGAGTTAGAAACATCGATGAGAGAGAATCATCGATCAGCTGCCTCTTGCACACCCCCTACTGGGGATGTGCCCACAACCAACGTACATGCCCTTGACTGGAATCGAACCTGGGACCTTTTAGTCCACAGACCGACACCCTATCCACTGAGCCAAACCGGTTTTGGCTCTTTTTTTTTAATTTTTTTATTGATTAAGGTATCACATATCTGTCCTCAACCCTCCATTCCAACCCCTCACCCCTCCCCATTCATGCCCCCTCCCCACTACTGTCCTTGACCACTGGTTAGACTCATATGTATGCACACAAGTCCTTTGGTTGATCTCTCCCTTTTATCTCCACCCTCCCTTTGAGGTCCAGCAGTCTGACCCATGGCTCCTTGTCTCTGGGTCTGTTCCTGTTCATCAGTCTATGTTGTTCACCATTTCCCCTAGATGAGTGAGATCATGTCCTACTGGAAATATTCTTCTAAGAATCAAAAATGTGCCAAAACCAGTTTGGCTCAGTGGATAGAGTGTCGGCCTGCGGACTGAAGGGTCCCGGGTTCAATTCCGGTCAGGGGCATGTATGTACCTTGGTTGCAGGACCATCTCCTTTCTCCCTGACACTCCCTCCCCATCGCCCTCCTCGGCCCCCTCCAGGAGGGAGCCAGGCTGGGGGAGGGGGCTTACCTGCCGCTGCAGTGGGCAGCCGTGAGGACCCACCTCCGGTCAATGAGGACCCCCCCACAGCGCAGGTTGGCACCTTCAAACAGCCCCACCTGCCAGGGCTGCGAGTGAGGGTCGCACTCCGTGCCGTTATAAATCTTCTCCGAGGCTCCATGGCCGAGCCCTGAGGACGGGGGTACGGGCCAGAGAGAGGGTGTCAGAGGCCCGCACAGGCTGTGGGTCAGAGACAGGAAGGGAGAGACACGAAGATGCTGAGACACAGAGAGAGAAGGAGGCGAGAGGAAGACCGAGCCAGGCACAGGGAGACTTCTCAGGATGGAGAGCAAAAGACAGTGCTACCCCCAAGGGATACAGAGAGGAAGAGGGAAACAGAGAGAGGTGCTGATAGATGATAGATAGATGATAGGTAGATAGAAAGATGATAGACAGATGATTCATAGATGATAGATAGATGATTCATAGATGATAGATAGATAGTGATAGATAAATAGATGATAAGTAGATGATAGGTAGATTAATGATAGCTAGCTAGACAGATGATGGATGATAGATGATTCATAGATAAACAGATGATAGATGATAGATGATAGATGATAGATATGTGATAGATGATAGATGATAGACAGATAGATAGATGATTCATAGACAGACAGATAGATAGATGATAGAGAACTGAGACTGTGTGCAGGAAGAGACAAAGGGGAAATGGATGAAGAGATGCGGGCAGGGTGGGAGGGCCCTGGGATGGGAGCTGAAGGTAAATGGAGGCCAGAGCTGAGAAGGAGAGATGGGGGTCCCCTCTTGAGGAAGGGAGAGACTCTCCTCCCTCCTGGGGAACTCACCAATAACACACAGGAGCACAAGAATGCTGGGCCCCATGGCTGGCCACCTCCAGGTTCTGGGAAAAGGTGGGGGATTCTCAGAAATGGCTCTATCCTTGTCCTCCCTCCCTACCCCTCTCTCTCCCTCCCTCAATCCCTCCCTCTCTTCCCCCTCCCTCCTTCTCTCTCTCTCCCTATTCCCTAACCCCCTCTCTCCCTTCCTCCTTCCCCCCCCTCCCTCTCTCTCTTCCTCCTCCCTCATCCTTCCAAGGTCAGCTCCATGCACAGGGAATGCCCCCTTCCCCTCTCTCCCCACCTCCCGCTGTCCCCCCTCACCTTGTCTCTCTGCCTGCTGGGTGCTCCATGTGCCCTTGGCCGGTACAGCCTGCCTGTGTCTGTTATCTCTGTCAGCCTACCTGCCTGTGTTGTCACCTGCGGCCAGTCAGTGCTCCCCTGTCCACCTGGCTTCTCAGCCACCTGGCATGCCTCCCCTCCGCCCGCCCGCCTGTCCCTCTGCCTTGGACTGGCGGCCGGCACAGCTTTTAACTCTCTTCCTCCCGGCCCATTCCGTTTCCTGGTTGAGGGAAGGGGACCAGGAAACCACGGGGTGGGGCGCCCAGTAATCCCCACCAGCGCTTCCTCACGCTGCTGGCATGTAAGTAATGGGGTGTCACGGCTGGTTCCCTGGAGAAGGGGAGCCGGGGACAGGTTCGGGCGGGCTCCGGGGGACAGACCCCACCCCGAGCCATCTTCCCTCTTCTCCGAGCCGGCCATCAGCTCCCCCGCCCCTTCCAGCTGGCGGCTCCAGGTGATGTGGAAGCTGGGTTCTAATCCCAACCCCAGTGACACCCAGGCTCAGGGAGGGCGGTGTGCCGGGCCCCCAGGCCCCTCCCCACACAGTGCCAGGAGAGAGCAGAGGGTGGATGTGAGAGGCAGGAGGGCCGGCAGACAGGAGCTGGAGGAGAGAGAAGGGGAGGGGAAGGAAAGGATTTCACAAGAGGTGACGGAAGGGACAGGAGACAGTTTCCAACCTGGGTTCTGTGGAAGTCCGAATCTAACCGAATTTTTCAACTTTTTATTTATTGGTTTGAGAGAGAGAGAGAGAGAGAGAGAGAGAGAGAGAGAGAGAGAGGGGAAGGGAGGGAGGGGGAGGGAGGGAGGGAGGGAGAGAGAGAGAGAGGGGAGGGAGGGAGGGAGGGGAGGGAGGGAGGGAGGGAGGGAGGGGAGGGAGAGAGAGAGAGAGAGAGAGAGAGAGAGAGAGAGAGAGAGAGAGAGATATCATTCATTGTATTTAGGCATTCATTGGTTGATTCTTCTATGTGCTCTGACCAGGGGATCCAGCCGGCAGCTTTGGTATCTGGACGATGCTCTAACCCAGTGTTTCCCAAACTTCACTCATGATGAGAATCACCTGGTGGAGTTGTTAGACTACAGATTCCTGAATCCCAACTAAGAAGTGCTAAACTAGAATTTTTGGGAACATATAGGAACATATAGGTAAAATTGTATATTTAGCTTAGAGCACTAGTTAAGTATACAATTTTACCTATATGTTCCCAAAAATTCTAGTTTAGCACTTCTTAGTTGGGATTCAGGAATCTGTAGTTTAACAACTCCACCAGGTGGTTCTCATCGTGAGAGGAGTTTGGGAAACACTGCTCTAACCCATTGAGCTACCCAGCCAGGGCTTGTAAGTGATTTTTTTTTTTTTTTAATTCAGGCTCCTGAGCCTGACCCTAGAGATTCTTTTGAAATACATTTTATTGATTTCAGAGAGGAAGAGAGAGAGAGAGAGAGAGAGAGAGAGAGAGAGAGAGAGAGAGAGAGAAAGAGAGAAACATCAATAAGGAGAGAATCACTGATCTGCTGCCTCCTGCTTGCCCCCTATTAGGGATCCAGCCCACAACCTGGGCATGTGCCCTTGGCTGGGATCGAACCTGAGACCCTTCAGTCCCCAGGCCAAAGCTCTATCTCCTGAGCCCAACCTCGGGCTTTGATATAAGACCCCATTTATATGAAATATCCAAAATGGGCAAATCCACAGGGACAGGAAAGCAGATCCGTGGCGGCCTGGGGCTGAGGGGAGTGGGGCTGAGGAGTGATTGCTCGATGGTGGTTCTGTTTGACACGCCCGCTTCATACAGCTGGAGGCTCGGGGAGTGGGGGCAGGCCTGCAGCTGCGAGCACCTTTGCCAACGCCCCCAGAAGGCCCTCAGGGCTCTTCAGTCCCTGTGCCTCCCACGTGACCCTCGGGCTCCCTCCTGGCCCAGAGAGCACTCGGCCACCCCGACACCTGGCCATGGATGTGGAAACAGGCGCCACTCGATGAAGTCACACATACACACAGTTGGTCAGTGGCAGAACTGGTGTCTGAACCCAGGCAGACTCTCTCAGGCATCCCTAATCCATACCCAAATACGAGAGGCCCGGTGCATGAATTCATGCACGGGTGGCATTCCTTGGCCTGCCAGCTATTGGGGCCAATCAGGAGGTTGGCTGTGGGAGTGCACAGACCACCAGGAGGGGTAGCTTCTGCATTGAGCAGCTGCCCCCTGGTGGTCAGTGCATCATCATAATGACTGGTCAACTGGTCATTCTGTTATCTAGTTGTAACGGTCGCTTAGGCTTTTATATACACTGATTGGCCAGGTTATTATGACCACCTGATAGTTTGTAGGCAAATGAGCCGTACACGGCATCGTAGGGGATATGGAAGCCGAAGGCCTGTTCGAACACCTTTGCTGTCTGCAGTTACCGGGATAAAACGTCTCCAGTTTGCACAGGAACACAAGGATGGGACAGTCGAGCATTGGAAAAAAGTCATGTGGTCCGATGAATCACGTTTCCAGTTGCATCATGCGGATGGCAGAGTGAGAATTTTGGGGAAACAGCATGAAAGCATGCACCCCACATGCATGAGTACAACCCTTCAAGCTGGCAAGGGCAGTATTATGGTTTGGGGCATGTTTTCCTGGCATGATTTGGGCCCTTGAATTCATGTGGAACAACGTCTGAATAGCACAACATACCTAAGTATCGTTGCTGATCAAGTTCATCCTATCATGTTAATGGCATATCCCAATGGAGATGGCTTCTTCCAACAAGACCATGCCAAGGTGCTCGTATTGTGCAGGCGTGGTTTCAAGAGCATGAGGGAGACTTTACCTTGCTTAGGTGGCCCCCGAAATCACCAGATCTCCATCCAATGGAGCGTTTGTGGGACGAAGTTAAAAGAGCCATCAGGCAGCTGGTTCCACAACCATCCAATCTCACAGACCAGACAGTGCTATCCATCAGGCATGGTGTCTCCTCACATCACCTTTCAACATCTCATGGAGTCCATAACGAGAAGAATCACCACAGTATTGAAGGCAAATTGTGGTCCAACGAAGTATTGATGGGGCGGTCATAATAATCTGGCCACTCCATGTGTGTGTGTGTGTGTGTGTGTGGCAATTTAATTTTTCAATTACAGTTAATTGTCCATCAGTCGGTGACTAGATAAAGAAGATGTGATACGTTTACACAATGGAGAATATTAGTTGGCCATGAAAGAGAATGAAGACATCATTTGTGACAACATGGGTGGACCTGGAGGGTATGGTGCTAAGTGAAATAAGTCAGAGAAAGTTAATTACTTTATTGTAAGAATGTACAGAGCTGACTTTGATGACAGAATCTTTTTTCCCCCCTTTAGATGTGAAGAAATATCAGCTACAACTTTTTTAAAAAGTATATATTTTATTGCTTTTTTTTTTGCAGAGAGCAAGGGAGAGGAACAGAGTCAGAAATATCAGTGAGAGAGAAACATTGACCAGCTGCCTCCTGCACACCCCTACTGGGGATGTGCCTGCAACCAAGGTACATGCCCTTGACCGGAATTAAACCTGGGACCCTTCAGTCCACAGGCCAATGCTCTTATCCAATGAGCCAAACCGGTCAGGGCTTGATCTTTA